>NW_027327683.1:0-281801 GCF_047675955.1 Chlorocebus sabaeus | reverse complement strand
TGTTCTTGTGGAATTTGCAATGCGATATTGGAAGCCCATAGAGGGTTATGGCAAAAAAGGATATATCCTAAGATAAAACCGAAAAGAAGCTTTCTGAGAAAATGCATTGTGTCCTCTTAATTCATCTCACAGAGTTACAGCTTTCCCCTCAAGAAGCCATTCACTAAGACTGTTCCTGTGGAATTTGCAAGGTGATAGTTGAAAGCCCATACAGGGCTACGGAGAAAATGGAAATATGTTGCGTTAAATACTGGAAAGAATCTTTCTAGGAAACTGCTTTGTGTTCTCTTAATTCATCTCACGGAGTTACAGCTTTCCCCTCAAGAAGCCTTTCGCTAAGACTGTTCATGTGGAATTTGCAAAGTGATATTTGGAATCCCATAGAGGACTATGGTGAAAAAGGAAATATCCTAAGGTAAAAACTGAAAAGTAGGTTTCTGAGAAAATGTTTTGTGTTATGTTAATTCATCTTACAGAGTTACAGTTTTACCCTCAAGAAGCCTTTCTCTAAGACTGTTCTTCTGGAATTTGCAAAGTGATATTTGGAAGCCCATAGTGGGCTTTGCTGTAAAAGGAAATATCCTAAGATAAAAAACGAAAAGAAGGTTTCTGAGAAACCGCTTTGTGTTCTGTTAGTTCATCTCACAGAGTTACAGCTTTCCCATCGAGAATCCTTTCGCTAAGACTGTTCTTGTGGAATTTGCAAATATTTTTGGAAGCTCATAGAGGGCTATGCTGAAAAAGGAAATATCCTAAGATAAAAACTGAAAAGAAGCTTTCTGAGAAACTGCTTTGTGTTCTGTTAATTCATCTCAGGGAGTTACGGCTTTCCCTTCAAGAAGTCTTTCACAAAGACTGTTCTTGTGTAATTTGCAAAGTGATTTTTGGAAGGCCACAGAGGGCTATGTTGAAAAAGGAAAAATAGTAAGATTAAATCCGAAAAGAAACTGCTTTGTGTTCTGATAATTCATCTCAGAGAGTTACAGATTTCCACTCAAGAGGCCGTTCACTAAGACTGTTCTTCTCAAATTTGAAAGTGATATTTAGAATCCCATAGAGGGCTATGGTGAAAAAGGAATTATTTTCCGTTAAAAACTGGAAAGACGCTTTCTGAGAAACTGCTTTGTGTTCTGTTAATTCATCTGACAGAGTTACAACATTTCCCTCAGGAAGCCTTTCGCTAAGGCTGTTGTTGTCGAATGTGCAAAGTGATATTTGGAAGCCCATAGAGGACTATGGTGAAAAAGGAAATATCTTGAGTTAAAAAGCGGAAAGAATCTTTCTGAGAAACTCCCTTTTGTTCTGTTAATTCACCTCACAGAGTTACAGCTTTCCCCTCAATAATTCTTTCGCTAAGACTGTTCTTGTGGAATTTGCAAAGTGAGATTTGGAAGCCCATAGAGGGCTATGGTGAAAAAGGAAATATCGTAAGATAAAAACTGAAAAGAAGCTTTCTGAGAAACTGCTTTGTGTTCTGTGAATTCATCTCACATAGTTACAACATTTCCCTCTAAAACCCTTTCGCTAAGACTGTTCTTGTTGAATTTGCAAAGCGATATTTGGAAGCCCATAGAAGAATATGTTGAAAAAGGAAATATCTTCCGTTAGAAACTGAAAAGAAGCTTGTTGAAAAACTGCTTTGTGTTCTGTTAATTCATCTCACAGAGTTACAACTTTCCCCTCAGGAAATCTTTCGCTTACACTGTTCTTGTGAAATTTGCAAAGTGATATTTGGAATCCCACAGAGGGCTATGGAATAATAGGAAATATCCTCCGTTAAAAACTGGAAAGAAGCTTTCTGAGAAACTGCTTTGTGTTGTGTTAGTTTATCTCACAGAGTTACAGCTTTCCCCTCAAGAAGTCGTTCACTAAGACTTTTCTTGTGGAATTTGCAAAGCGATATTTGGAAGCCCATAGAAGGCTATGGTGAAAATGGAAATATCCTAAGATAAAAACCGAAAAGAAGCTGTCTGAGAAACTGCTCTGTGTTGTGTTAGTTTATCTCACAGAGTTACAGCTTTCCCCTCAAGAAATCGTTCACTAAGACTGTTCTTGTGGAATTTGCAAAGTGATATTTGGAAACCCATAGAGGGCTATGTTGAAAAAGGAAACATCGTAAGATAAAAACTGAAAAGAAGCTTTGTGAGAAATTGCTTTGTGTTCTGTTAATTCGTCTCACAAAGTTACAGCTTTCCCCTCAAGAAGCCTTTCGCTAAGACTGTTCTTGGGGAATTTGCAAAGCGATATTTGGAAACCTATAGAGGGCTAAGGTGAAAAAGGAAATATCTTCCGTTAAAAACTGGAAAGAAGATTTCTGAGAAACTGCTTTGTGTTCTGTTAATGCATCTCACAGGGTTACAGCTTTCCCCTCCAGACACCTTTCGCTAACACTGTTCTTGTGGAATTTGCAAAGTGATATTTGGAAGCCCAGAGAGAACTATGGTGAAAAAGGAAATATCTTCAGTTAAAAAATGAAAAGAAGCTTTCCGAGAAACTGCTTTGTGTTCTGTTAATTCATCTCAAAGAGTTACAGCTTTCCCCTCCAGACACCTTTCGCTAACACTGTAATTGTGAAATTTGCAAAGTGATATTTGGAAGCCCAGAGAGAATTATGGTGAAAAAGGAAATACCTTCAGTTTAAAAATGAAAAGAAGCTTTCCGAGAAACTGCTTTGTGTTCTGTTAATTCATCTCAAAGAGTTACAGCTTTCCCCTCAAGAAGCCTTCCACTAAGACTGTTTTTGAGGAATTTCCAAAGTGATATGTGGAAGCCCATAGAAGGCTATTGTGAAAACGGAAATATCCTAAGATACTAACCGAAAAGAAGCTGTCTAAAAAACTGCTTTGTGTTCTGTTAGTTCATCGCACAGAGCTACAGATTTCCTCTCAAGAAGACGTTCACTAAGACAGTTTTGTGAAATTTGGAAAGTGATATTTGGATACCCATAGTGGACTATGGTGAAAAAGGAAATATCTTCCGTTAAAAACTGGAAAGAACCATTCTGAGAAAATGCGGTGTGTTCTGTTAGTACATATGACCGAGTTACAGCTTTCCTCTCAAGAAGCCTTTCGCTAAGACTGTTCTTGTGGGATTTCCAAAGTGATATTTGGAAGCCCATAGAGGGCTATAGTGAAAAAGGAATTATCTTCAGTTAAATACTGGAAAGAAGCTTTCTGAGAGACTGCTTTGTGTTCTGTTAATTCATCTCACAGAGTTACAGCTTCCCCCTCAAGAAACCTTTCGCTAAGACTGTTCTTGTGGAATTTTCAAAGTGATATTTGGAAGCCCATAGAGGACTATGGTGAAAAACGAAACATCTTCCGTTAAAAACTGGAAAGAAGATTTGTGAGAAACTGCTTTTTATTCTGTTAATTCATCTCACAGAGTTACAGATTTCCCCTCCAGAAGCCTTTCGCTAAGACTGTTCTAGTGGAATTTGCAAAGTGATATTTGGAAGCCCATGGAGGGCTATGGTGAAAAGGGTAATAACTTCCGTTAAGAACTGGAAAGAAGCTTTCTAAGAAACTGCCGTGTGTTCTGTTAATACATCTCACCGAGTTACAGCTCTACCCTCAAGAAGCCTTTCTATAAAAATGTTCTTGTGGAATTTGCAATGTGATACTTGGAAGCCCATAGAGGGCTATTTTGAAAATGGAAATACCCTAAGATAAAAACCGAAAAGAAGCTGTCAGAGAAACTGCTTTGTGTTGTGTTAGTTCATCTCACTGTGTTACAGCTTTCCCCTCAAGAAGCCCTTCACTAAGACTGTTCTTGTGAAATTTGCAAACTGATATTTGTAATCCCTTAGAGAGCTATGGTGAAAAAGGAAATATATTCCCTTAAAAACTGGAAATAAGCTTTCTGAGAAACTGCCATGTGTTCTCTTAATGCACCTCACCGAGTTACAGCTTTCCCCTCAAGAAGACTTTCGCTAAGACTGTTGTTGTGGGATTTGCAAAGTGATATTTGGAAGTCCATAGAGGTCTATTGTGAAAAAGGAAATTTCTTCCGTTAAAAACTGGAAAGAAGATTTCTGAGAAATTGCTATTTGTTCTGTTAATTCATCTCACAGAGTTACAGCTTCTCCTCCAGAAGCCTTTCGCTAAGACTGTTCTTGGGGAATTTGCAAAGTGATATTTGGAAGCCCATAGAAGGCTATTTTGAAAAAGGAATTATCCTAAGATAGAATCTGAAAATAAGCTTTCTGAAAATCTGCTTTGTGTTCTGTTAATTCATCTCACAGAGTTACAGCTTTCCCCTCAAAAAGGCTTTCGGTAAGCCTGTTCTTGTGTAATTTGCAATGTGATATTTTGAAGCCCATAGAAGGCTATGGTGAAAAAGGAAATATCTTCCGTTAAAAACTGGAAGGAATATTTCTGAGAAACTACTTTGTGTTCTGTTAATTCATCTCACAGAGTTACAGGTTTCCCCTCTAGAAGCCTTTCGGTAAGACTGTTTTTTGTTATTTCCAAAGTGATATTTGGAATCCCATAGAGGGTTATGGTGAAAAAGAAATATCTTCCGTTAAAAACTGGAAAGAAGCTTTCTAAGAAACTGCCGTGTGTTCTGGTTATACATCTCACCGAGATACTGCTTTCCTCTCAAATAGCCCTTCGCTGAGACTGTTCTTGTGGGATTTGCAAAGTGATATTTGGAAGCCCATAGAGTGCTGCGGTGAAAAGGAAATATCTTCAGTTAAAAACTTGAAAGAAACTTTCTGAGAAACTGCTTTGTGTTCTGTTAATTCATCTCACAGAGTTACAGCTTTCCCCTCAAGAAACGTTTCGCTAAGACTGTTCTTGTGGAATCTGCAAAGTCATGTTTGGAAGCACATATAGCTCTAAGGTGATAAAGGAAATTTCTTCCGTTAAAAACTGGAAAGAAGATTTCTGAGAAACTGCTTTGTGTTCTGTTAATTTATCACACAGAGTTACAGCTTTCCTCTCCAGAAGCCTTTTGCAAGCCCTTAGAGGGCCATGTTGAAAAAGGAAATATCTTCCGTTAAAAACCGAAAAGAAGCTTTCTGAGAAACTTCTTTCTGTTTTGTTAGTTCATATCACAGAGTTACAGCTTTCCCCTCAAGAAGTCGTTCACTAAGACTATTCCTGTGAAATATTCAAAGTGATATTTATAAAGCCATAGAGGGCTATGGTGAAAAAGGAAATATCCTAAGACAGAAACTGAAAAGAAGGTTTCTGAGAAACTGTTTTGTGTTCTGTTAATACATCTCACAGATTTACATCTTTTCCCTCAAGAAGCCTTTCGCGAAGACTGTTCTTGTGGAATATGTAAAGTGATATTTGGAAGCCCGTACAAGGCTATGGTGAAAAAGGAAATATCTTCAGTTAAAAATTGGATAGAAGCTTTCTGAGAAATTGCTTTGTGTTCTCTTAATTCATCTCACAGAGTTACAGCTTTCCCCTCAAGAAGCCGTTCACTAGGACTATTCTTGTGAAATTTTCAAACTGATATTTGGAAACCCTTACAGAGATATGGTGAAAAAGGAAATATCTTCCGTTAAAAACTGGAAAGAAGCTTTCTGAGAAACTGCCGTGAGTTCTGTTCATACATCTCACCGAGTTACAGCTTTCCTCTCAAGAAACCTTTCTCTAAGGCTGTTCTTGTGGAATTTGCAAAGTGATATTTGGAAGCCCATAGTGGGCTATGGTGAAAAAGGAAAAATCTTCGGGTAAAAACTGGAAATAAGCTTTCTGAGAAACTGCTTTGTGTTCTGTTAATTCATCTCACAGAGTTACAACTTTCCCCTCAAGAAGCCGTTCACTAAGACTTTTCTTGTGGAATTTGCAAAGTGATATTTGGAGTCCCATTGAAGGCTATGGTGAAAAAGAAAACATCCTAAGATAAAAACTGAAATGAAGCTTTCTGTGAAACTGCATTGTGTTCTGTAAATTCATCTCACAGAGTTAGAGATTTCCCCTCAAGAAGTCGTTCACTAAGACTGTTCTTGTGAAACTTGCAAAATGATATTTGGAAGCCCATAGAGGGCTATTGTGAAAATGGAAATATCCTAAGATAAAAACCGAAAAGAAACTGTCTGAGAAACTGCTTTGTGTTGTGTTAGTTTATCTCACAGAGTTACAGCTTTCCCCTCAAGAAGTCGTTCACCAAGACTGTTCTTGTGAAATTTGCAAAGTGATATTTGGAAGCTCATAGAAGGCTATGGTGAAAATGAAAATATCTTCCGTTAAAAACTGGAAAGAAGCATTCTGAGAAACTGCCGTGTGTTCTGTTAATACATCTCACCGAGTTACAGCTTTCCCCTCAAGAACCCTCTCGCTAAGACTGTTCTTGTGGAATTTGCAAAGTGATATTTGGAAGCCCTTAGAGGGCTATGGTTAAAAAGGAAATATCCACCGTTAAAAACTGGAAAGAAGATTGCTGAGAAACTGCTTTGTGTTCTGTTAATTCATCTCACAGAATTACAGCTTTTCCCTCAGAAGCCTTTCGCTAAGATTGTTCTTGTAGAACTTGCAAAGTGATATTTGGAAGCCCATATAGGGCTACGGTGAAAAAGGAAATATCCTCCGTTAAAAACTGCAAAGAAGCTTTCTGAGAAACTGCTTTATGTTCTGGTAATTCATCTCACAGAATTACAGTTTACCCTCCAGCAGCCGTTCACTGAGCCTGTTCTTGTGGAATTTGCAATGCGATATTGGAAGCCCATAGAGGGTTATGGCAAAAAAGGATATATCCTAAGATAAAACCGAAAAGAAGCTTTCTGAGAAAATGCATTGTGTCCTCTTAATTCATCTCACAGAGTTACAGCTTTCCCCTCAAGAAGCCATTCACTAAGACTGTTCCTGTGGAATTTGCAAGGTGATAGTTGAAAGCCCATACAGGGCTACGGAGAAAATGGAAATATGTTGCGTTAAATACTGGAAAGAATCTTTCTAGGAAACTGCTTTGTGTTCTCTTAATTCATCTCACGGAGTTACAGCTTTCCCCTCAAGAAGCCTTTCGCTAAGACTGTTCATGTGGAATTTGCAAAGTGATATTTGGAATCCCATAGAGGACTATGGTGAAAAAGGAAATATCCTAAGGTAAAAACTGAAAAGTAGGTTTCTGAGAAAATGTTTTGTGTTATGTTAATTCATCTTACAGAGTTACAGTTTTACCCTCAAGAAGCCTTTCTCTAAGACTGTTCTTCTGGAATTTGCAAAGTGATATTTGGAAGCCCATAGTGGGCTTTGCTGTAAAAGGAAATATCCTAAGATAAAAAACGAAAAGAAGGTTTCTGAGAAACCGCTTTGTGTTCTGTTAGTTCATCTCACAGAGTTACAGCTTTCCCATCGAGAATCCTTTCGCTAAGACTGTTCTTGTGGAATTTGCAAATATTTTTGGAAGCTCATAGAGGGCTATGCTGAAAAAGGAAATATCCTAAGATAAAAACTGAAAAGAAGCTTTCTGAGAAACTGCTTTGTGTTCTGTTAATTCATCTCAGGGAGTTACGGCTTTCCCTTCAAGAAGTCTTTCACAAAGACTGTTCTTGTGTAATTTGCAAAGTGATTTTTGGAAGGCCACAGAGGGCTATGTTGAAAAAGGAAAAATAGTAAGATTAAATCCGAAAAGAAACTGCTTTGTGTTCTGATAATTCATCTCAGAGAGTTACAGATTTCCACTCAAGAGGCCGTTCACTAAGACTGTTCTTCTCAAATTTGAAAGTGATATTTAGAATCCCATAGAGGGCTATGGTGAAAAAGGAATTATTTTCCGTTAAAAACTGGAAAGACGCTTTCTGAGAAACTGCTTTGTGTTCTGTTAATTCATCTGACAGAGTTACAACATTTCCCTCAGGAAGCCTTTCGCTAAGGCTGTTGTTGTCGAATGTGCAAAGTGATATTTGGAAGCCCATAGAGGACTATGGTGAAAAAGGAAATATCTTGAGTTAAAAAGCGGAAAGAATCTTTCTGAGAAACTCCCTTTTGTTCTGTTAATTCACCTCACAGAGTTACAGCTTTCCCCTCAATAATTCTTTCGCTAAGACTGTTCTTGTGGAATTTGCAAAGTGAGATTTGGAAGCCCATAGAGGGCTATGGTGAAAAAGGAAATATCGTAAGATAAAAACTGAAAAGAAGCTTTCTGAGAAACTGCTTTGTGTTCTGTGAATTCATCTCACATAGTTACAACATTTCCCTCTAAAACCCTTTCGCTAAGACTGTTCTTGTTGAATTTGCAAAGCGATATTTGGAAGCCCATAGAAGAATATGTTGAAAAAGGAAATATCTTCCGTTAGAAACTGAAAAGAAGCTTGTTGAAAAACTGCTTTGTGTTCTGTTAATTCATCTCACAGAGTTACAACTTTCCCCTCAGGAAATCTTTCGCTTACACTGTTCTTGTGAAATTTGCAAAGTGATATTTGGAATCCCACAGAGGGCTATGGAATAATAGGAAATATCCTCCGTTAAAAACTGGAAAGAAGCTTTCTGAGAAACTGCTTTGTGTTGTGTTAGTTTATCTCACAGAGTTACAGCTTTCCCCTCAAGAAGTCGTTCACTAAGACTTTTCTTGTGGAATTTGCAAAGCGATATTTGGAAGCCCATAGAAGGCTATGGTGAAAATGGAAATATCCTAAGATAAAAACCGAAAAGAAGCTGTCTGAGAAACTGCTCTGTGTTGTGTTAGTTTATCTCACAGAGTTACAGCTTTCCCCTCAAGAAATCGTTCACTAAGACTGTTCTTGTGGAATTTGCAAAGTGATATTTGGAAACCCATAGAGGGCTATGTTGAAAAAGGAAACATCGTAAGATAAAAACTGAAAAGAAGCTTTGTGAGAAATTGCTTTGTGTTCTGTTAATTCGTCTCACAAAGTTACAGCTTTCCCCTCAAGAAGCCTTTCGCTAAGACTGTTCTTGGGGAATTTGCAAAGCGATATTTGGAAACCTATAGAGGGCTAAGGTGAAAAAGGAAATATCTTCCGTTAAAAACTGGAAAGAAGATTTCTGAGAAACTGCTTTGTGTTCTGTTAATGCATCTCACAGGGTTACAGCTTTCCCCTCCAGACACCTTTCGCTAACACTGTTCTTGTGGAATTTGCAAAGTGATATTTGGAAGCCCAGAGAGAACTATGGTGAAAAAGGAAATATCTTCAGTTAAAAAATGAAAAGAAGCTTTCCGAGAAACTGCTTTGTGTTCTGTTAATTCATCTCAAAGAGTTACAGCTTTCCCCTCCAGACACCTTTCGCTAACACTGTAATTGTGAAATTTGCAAAGTGATATTTGGAAGCCCAGAGAGAATTATGGTGAAAAAGGAAATACCTTCAGTTTAAAAATGAAAAGAAGCTTTCCGAGAAACTGCTTTGTGTTCTGTTAATTCATCTCAAAGAGTTACAGCTTTCCCCTCAAGAAGCCTTCCACTAAGACTGTTTTTGAGGAATTTCCAAAGTGATATGTGGAAGCCCATAGAAGGCTATTGTGAAAACGGAAATATCCTAAGATACTAACCGAAAAGAAGCTGTCTAAAAAACTGCTTTGTGTTCTGTTAGTTCATCGCACAGAGCTACAGATTTCCTCTCAAGAAGACGTTCACTAAGACAGTTTTGTGAAATTTGGAAAGTGATATTTGGATACCCATAGTGGACTATGGTGAAAAAGGAAATATCTTCCGTTAAAAACTGGAAAGAACCATTCTGAGAAAATGCGGTGTGTTCTGTTAGTACATATGACCGAGTTACAGCTTTCCTCTCAAGAAGCCTTTCGCTAAGACTGTTCTTGTGGGATTTCCAAAGTGATATTTGGAAGCCCATAGAGGGCTATAGTGAAAAAGGAATTATCTTCAGTTAAATACTGGAAAGAAGCTTTCTGAGAGACTGCTTTGTGTTCTGTTAATTCATCTCACAGAGTTACAGCTTCCCCCTCAAGAAACCTTTCGCTAAGACTGTTCTTGTGGAATTTTCAAAGTGATATTTGGAAGCCCATAGAGGACTATGGTGAAAAACGAAACATCTTCCGTTAAAAACTGGAAAGAAGATTTGTGAGAAACTGCTTTTTATTCTGTTAATTCATCTCACAGAGTTACAGATTTCCCCTCCAGAAGCCTTTCGCTAAGACTGTTCTAGTGGAATTTGCAAAGTGATATTTGGAAGCCCATGGAGGGCTATGGTGAAAAGGGTAATAACTTCCGTTAAGAACTGGAAAGAAGCTTTCTAAGAAACTGCCGTGTGTTCTGTTAATACATCTCACCGAGTTACAGCTCTACCCTCAAGAAGCCTTTCTATAAAAATGTTCTTGTGGAATTTGCAATGTGATACTTGGAAGCCCATAGAGGGCTATTTTGAAAATGGAAATACCCTAAGATAAAAACCGAAAAGAAGCTGTCAGAGAAACTGCTTTGTGTTGTGTTAGTTCATCTCACTGTGTTACAGCTTTCCCCTCAAGAAGCCCTTCACTAAGACTGTTCTTGTGAAATTTGCAAACTGATATTTGTAATCCCTTAGAGAGCTATGGTGAAAAAGGAAATATATTCCCTTAAAAACTGGAAATAAGCTTTCTGAGAAACTGCCATGTGTTCTCTTAATGCACCTCACCGAGTTACAGCTTTCCCCTCAAGAAGACTTTCGCTAAGACTGTTGTTGTGGGATTTGCAAAGTGATATTTGGAAGTCCATAGAGGTCTATTGTGAAAAAGGAAATTTCTTCCGTTAAAAACTGGAAAGAAGATTTCTGAGAAATTGCTATTTGTTCTGTTAATTCATCTCACAGAGTTACAGCTTCTCCTCCAGAAGCCTTTCGCTAAGACTGTTCTTGGGGAATTTGCAAAGTGATATTTGGAAGCCCATAGAAGGCTATTTTGAAAAAGGAATTATCCTAAGATAGAATCTGAAAATAAGCTTTCTGAAAATCTGCTTTGTGTTCTGTTAATTCATCTCACAGAGTTACAGCTTTCCCCTCAAAAAGGCTTTCGGTAAGCCTGTTCTTGTGTAATTTGCAATGTGATATTTTGAAGCCCATAGAAGGCTATGGTGAAAAAGGAAATATCTTCCGTTAAAAACTGGAAGGAATATTTCTGAGAAACTACTTTGTGTTCTGTTAATTCATCTCACAGAGTTACAGGTTTCCCCTCTAGAAGCCTTTCGGTAAGACTGTTTTTTGTTATTTCCAAAGTGATATTTGGAATCCCATAGAGGGTTATGGTGAAAAAGAAATATCTTCCGTTAAAAACTGGAAAGAAGCTTTCTAAGAAACTGCCGTGTGTTCTGGTTATACATCTCACCGAGATACTGCTTTCCTCTCAAATAGCCCTTCGCTGAGACTGTTCTTGTGGGATTTGCAAAGTGATATTTGGAAGCCCATAGAGTGCTGTGGTGAAAAGGAAATATCTTCAGTTAAAAACTTGAAAGAAACTTTCTGAGAAACTGCTTTGTGTTCTGTTAATTCATCTCACAGAGTTACAGCTTTCCCCTCAAGAAACGTTTCGCTAAGACTGTTCTTGTGGAATCTGCAAAGTCATGTTTGGAAGCACATATAGCTCTAAGGTGATAAAGGAAATTTCTTCCGTTAAAAACTGGAAAGAAGATTTCTGAGAAACTGCTTTGTGTTCTGTTAATTTATCACACAGAGTTACAGCTTTCCTCTCCAGAAGCCTTTTGCAAGCCCTTAGAGGGCCATGTTGAAAAAGGAAATATCTTCCGTTAAAAACCGAAAAGAAGCTTTCTGAGAAACTTCTTTCTGTTTTGTTAGTTCATATCACAGAGTTACAGCTTTCCCCTCAAGAAGTCGTTCACTAAGACTATTCCTGTGAAATATTCAAAGTGATATTTATAAAGCCATAGAGGGCTATGGTGAAAAAGGAAATATCCTAAGACAGAAACTGAAAAGAAGGTTTCTGAGAAACTGTTTTGTGTTCTGTTAATACATCTCACAGATTTACATCTTTTCCCTCAAGAAGCCTTTCGCGAAGACTGTTCTTGTGGAATATGTAAAGTGATATTTGGAAGCCCGTACAAGGCTATGGTGAAAAAGGAAATATCTTCAGTTAAAAATTGGATAGAAGCTTTCTGAGAAATTGCTTTGTGTTCTCTTAATTCATCTCACAGAGTTACAGCTTTCCCCTCAAGAAGCCGTTCACTAGGACTATTCTTGTGAAATTTTCAAACTGATATTTGGAAACCCTTACAGAGATATGGTGAAAAAGGAAATATCTTCCGTTAAAAACTGGAAAGAAGCTTTCTGAGAAACTGCCGTGAGTTCTGTTCATACATCTCACCGAGTTACAGCTTTCCTCTCAAGAAACCTTTCTCTAAGGCTGTTCTTGTGGAATTTGCAAAGTGATATTTGGAAGCCCATAGTGGGCTATGGTGAAAAAGGAAAAATCTTCGGGTAAAAACTGGAAATAAGCTTTCTGAGAAACTGCTTTGTGTTCTGTTAATTCATCTCACAGAGTTACAACTTTCCCCTCAAGAAGCCGTTCACTAAGACTTTTCTTGTGGAATTTGCAAAGTGATATTTGGAGTCCCATTGAAGGCTATGGTGAAAAAGAAAACATCCTAAGATAAAAACTGAAATGAAGCTTTCTGTGAAACTGCATTGTGTTCTGTAAATTCATCTCACAGAGTTAGAGATTTCCCCTCAAGAAGTCGTTCACTAAGACTGTTCTTGTGAAACTTGCAAAATGATATTTGGAAGCCCATAGAGGGCTATTGTGAAAATGGAAATATCCTAAGATAAAAACCGAAAAGAAACTGTCTGAGAAACTGCTTTGTGTTGTGTTAGTTTATCTCACAGAGTTACAGCTTTCCCCTCAAGAAGTCGTTCACCAAGACTGTTCTTGTGAAATTTGCAAAGTGATATTTGGAAGCTCATAGAAGGCTATGGTGAAAATGAAAATATCTTCCGTTAAAAACTGGAAAGAAGCATTCTGAGAAACTGCCGTGTGTTCTGTTAATACATCTCACCGAGTTACAGCTTTCCCCTCAAGAACCCTCTCGCTAAGACTGTTCTTGTGGAATTTGCAAAGTGATATTTGGAAGCCCTTAGAGGGCTATGGTTAAAAAGGAAATATCCACCGTTAAAAACTGGAAAGAAGATTGCTGAGAAACTGCTTTGTGTTCTGTTAATTCATCTCACAGAATTACAGCTTTTCCCTCAGAAGCCTTTCGCTAAGATTGTTCTTGTAGAACTTGCAAAGTGATATTTGGAAGCCCATATAGGGCTACGGTGAAAAAGGAAATATCCTCCGTTAAAAACCGCAAAGAAGCTTTCTGAGAAACTGCTTTATGTTCTGTTAATTCATCTCACAGAATTACAGTTTACCCTCCAGCAGCCGTTCACTGAGCCTGTTCTTGTGGAATTTGCAATGCGATATTGGAAGCCCATAGAGGGTTATGGCGAAAAAGGATATATCCTAAGATAAAAACCGAAAAGAAGCTTTCTGAGAAAATGCATTGTGTCCTCTTAATTCATCTCACAGAGTTACAGCTTTCCCCTCAAGAAGCCATTCACTAAGACTGTTCCTGTGGAATTTGCAAGGTGATAGTTGAAAGCCCATACAGGGCTACGGAGAAAATGGAAATATGTTGCGTTAAATACTGGAATCTTTCTAGGAAACTGCTTTGTGTTCTCTTAATTCATCTCACAGAGTTACAGCTTTCCCCTCAAGAAGCCTTTCGCTAAGACTGTTCATGTGGAATTTGCAAAGTGATATTTGGAATCCCATAGAGGACTATGGTGAAAAAGGAAATATCCTAAGGTAAAAACTGAAAAGTAGGTTTCTGAGAAAATGTTTTGTGTTATGTTAATTCATCTTACAGAGTTACAGTTTTACCCTCAAGAAGCCTTTCTCTAAGACTGTTCTTCTGGAATTTGCAAAGTGATATTTGGAAGCCCATAGTGGGCTTTGCTGTAAAAGGAAATATCCTAAGATAAAAAACGAAAAGAAGGTTTCTGAGAAACCGCTTTGTGTTCTGTTAGTTCATCTCACAGAGTTACAGCTTTCCCATCGAGAATCCTTTCGCTAAGACTGTTCTTGTGGAATTTGCAAATATTTTTGTAAGCTCATAGAGGGCTATGCTGAAAAAGGAAATATCCTAAGATAAAAACTGAAAAGAAGCTTTCTGAGAAACTGCTTTGTGTTCTGTTAATTCATCTCAGGGAGTTACGGCTTTCCCTTCAAGAAGTCTTTCACAAAGACTGTTCTTGTGTAATTTGCAAAGTGATTTTTGGAAGGCCACAGAGGGCTATGTTGAAAAAGGAAAAATAGTAAGATTAAATCCGAAAAGAAACTGCTTTGTGTTCTGATAATTCATCTCAGAGAGTTACAGATTTCCACTCAAGAGGCCGTTCACTAAGACTGTTCTTCTCAAATTTGAAAGTGATATTTAGAATCCCATAGAGGGCTATGGTGAAAAAGGAATTATTTTCCGTTAAAAACTGGAAAGACGCTTTCTGAGAAACTGCTTTGTGTTCTGTTAATTCATCTGACAGAGTTACAACATTTCCCTCAGGAAGCCTTTCGCTAAGGCTGTTGTTGTCGAATGTGCAAAGTGATATTTGGAAGCCCATAGAGGACTATGGTGAAAAAGGAAATATCTTGAGTTAAAAAGCGGAAAGAATCTTTCTGAGAAACTCCCTTTTGTTCTGTTAATTCACCTCACAGAGTTACAGCTTTCCCCTCAATAATTCTTTCGCTAAGACTGTTCTTGTGGAATTTGCAAAGTGAGATTTGGAAGCCCATAGAGGGCTATGGTGAAAAAGGAAATATCGTAAGATAAAAACTGAAAAGAAGCTTTCTGAGAAACTGCTTTGTGTTCTGTGAATTCATCTCACATAGTTACAACATTTCCCTCTAAAACCCTTTCGCTAAGACTGTTCTTGTTGAATTTGCAAAGCGATATTTGGAAGCCCATAGAAGAATATGTTGAAAAAGGAAATATCTTCCGTTAGAAACTGAAAAGAAGCTTGTTGAAAAACTGCTTTGTGTTCTGTTAATTCATCTCACAGAGTTACAACTTTCCCCTCAGGAAATCTTTCGCTTACACTGTTCTTGTGAAATTTGCAAAGTGATATTTGGAATCCCACAGAGGGCTATGGAATAATAGGAAATATCCTCCGTTAAAAACTGGAAAGAAGCTTTCTGAGAAACTGCTTTGTGTTGTGTTAGTTTATCTCACAGAGTTACAGCTTTCCCCTCAAGAAGTCGTTCACTAAGACTTTTCTTGTGGAATTTGCAAAGCGATATTTGGAAGCCCATAGAAGGCTATGGTGAAAATGGAAATATCCTAAGATAAAAACCGAAAAGAAGCTGTCTGAGAAACTGCTCTGTGTTGTGTTAGTTTATCTCACAGAGTTACAGCTTTCCCCTCAAGAAATCGTTCACTAAGACTGTTCTTGTGGAATTTGCAAAGTGATATTTGGAAACCCATAGAGGGCTATGTTGAAAAAGGAAACATCGTAAGATAAAAACTGAAAAGAAGCTTTGTGAGAAATTGCTTTGTGTTCTGTTAATTCGTCTCACAAAGTTACAGCTTTCCCCTCAAGAAGCCTTTCGCTAAGACTGTTCTTGGGGAATTTGCAAAGCGATATTTGGAAACCTATAGAGGGCTAAGGTGAAAAAGGAAATATCTTCCGTTAAAAACTGGAAAGAAGATTTCTGAGAAACTGCTTTGTGTTCTGTTAATGCATCTCACAGGGTTACAGCTTTCCCCTCCAGACACCTTTCGCTAACACTGTTCTTGTGGAATTTGCAAAGTGATATTTGGAAGCCCAGAGAGAACTATGGTGAAAAAGGAAATATCTTCAGTTAAAAAATGAAAAGAAGCTTTCCGAGAAACTGCTTTGTGTTCTGTTAATTCATCTCAAAGAGTTACAGCTTTCCCCTCCAGACACCTTTCGCTAACACTGTAATTGTGAAATTTGCAAAGTGATATTTGGAAGCCCAGAGAGAATTATGGTGAAAAAGGAAATACCTTCAGTTTAAAAATGAAAAGAAGCTTTCCGAGAAACTGCTTTGTGTTCTGTTAATTCATCTCAAAGAGTTACAGCTTTCCCCTCAAGAAGCCTTCCACTAAGACTGTTTTTGAGGAATTTCCAAAGTGATATGTGGAAGCCCATAGAAGGCTATTGTGAAAACGGAAATATCCTAAGATACTAACCGAAAAGAAGCTGTCTAAAAAACTGCTTTGTGTTCTGTTAGTTCATCGCACAGAGCTACAGATTTCCTCTCAAGAAGACGTTCACTAAGACAGTTTTGTGAAATTTGGAAAGTGATATTTGGATACCCATAGTGGACTATGGTGAAAAAGGAAATATCTTCCGTTAAAAACTGGAAAGAACCATTCTGAGAAAATGCGGTGTGTTCTGTTAGTACATATGACCGAGTTACAGCTTTCCTCTCAAGAAGCCTTTCGCTAAGACTGTTCTTGTGGGATTTCCAAAGTGATATTTGGAAGCCCATAGAGGGCTATAGTGAAAAAGGAATTATCTTCAGTTAAATACTGGAAAGAAGCTTTCTGAGAGACTGCTTTGTGTTCTGTTAATTCATCTCACAGAGTTACAGCTTCCCCCTCAAGAAACCTTTCGCTAAGACTGTTCTTGTGGAATTTTCAAAGTGATATTTGGAAGCCCATAGAGGACTATGGTGAAAAACGAAACATCTTCCGTTAAAAACTGGAAAGAAGATTTGTGAGAAACTGCTTTTTATTCTGTTAATTCATCTCACAGAGTTACAGATTTCCCCTCCAGAAGCCTTTCGCTAAGACTGTTCTAGTGGAATTTGCAAAGTGATATTTGGAAGCCCATGGAGGGCTATGGTGAAAAGGGTAATAACTTCCGTTAAGAACTGGAAAGAAGCTTTCTAAGAAACTGCCGTGTGTTCTGTTAATACATCTCACCGAGTTACAGCTCTACCCTCAAGAAGCCTTTCTATAAAAATGTTCTTGTGGAATTTGCAATGTGATACTTGGAAGCCCATAGAGGGCTATTTTGAAAATGGAAATACCCTAAGATAAAAACCGAAAAGAAGCTGTCAGAGAAACTGCTTTGTGTTGTGTTAGTTCATCTCACTGTGTTACAGCTTTCCCCTCAAGAAGCCCTTCACTAAGACTGTTCTTGTGAAATTTGCAAACTGATATTTGTAATCCCTTAGAGAGCTATGGTGAAAAAGGAAATATATTCCCTTAAAAACTGGAAATAAGCTTTCTGAGAAACTGCCATGTGTTCTCTTAATGCACCTCACCGAGTTACAGCTTTCCCCTCAAGAAGACTTTCGCTAAGACTGTTGTTGTGGGATTTGCAAAGTGATATTTGGAAGTCCATAGAGGTCTATTGTGAAAAAGGAAATTTCTTCCGTTAAAAACTGGAAAGAAGATTTCTGAGAAATTGCTATTTGTTCTGTTAATTCATCTCACAGAGTTACAGCTTCTCCTCCAGAAGCCTTTCGCTAAGACTGTTCTTGTGGAATTTGCAAAGTGATATTTGGAAGCCCATAGAAGGCTATTTTGAAAAAGGAATTATCCTAAGATAGAATCTGAAAATAAGCTTTCTGAAAATCTGCTTTGTGTTCTGTTAATTCATCTCACAGAGTTACAGCTTTCCCCTCAAAAAGGCTTTCGGTAAGCCTGTTCTTGTGTAATTTGCAATGTGATATTTTGAAGCCCATAGAAGGCTATGGTGAAAAAGGAAATATCTTCCGTTAAAAACTGGAAGGAATATTTCTGAGAAACTACTTTGTGTTCTGTTAATTCATCTCACAGAGTTACAGGTTTCCCCTCTAGAAGCCTTTCGGTAAGACTGTTTTTTGTTATTTCCAAAGTGATATTTGGAATCCCATAGAGGGTTATGGTGAAAAAGAAATATCTTCCGTTAAAAACTGGAAAGAAGCTTTCTAAGAAACTGCCGTGTGTTCTGGTTATACATCTCACCGAGATACTGCTTTCCTCTCAAATAGCCCTTCGCTGAGACTGTTCTTGTGGGATTTGCAAAGTGATATTTGGAAGCCCATAGAGTGCTGTGGTGAAAAGGAAATATCTTCAGTTAAAAACTTGAAAGAAACTTTCTGAGAAACTGCTTTGTGTTCTGTTAATTCATCTCACAGAGTTACAGCTTTCCCCTCAAGAAACGTTTCGCTAAGACTGTTCTTGTGGAATCTGCAAAGTCATGTTTGGAAGCACATATAGCTCTAAGGTGATAAAGGAAATTTCTTCCGTTAAAAACTGGAAAGAAGATTTCTGAGAAACTGCTTTGTGTTCTGTTAATTTATCACACAGAGTTACAGCTTTCCTCTCCAGAAGCCTTTTGCAAGCCCTTAGAGGGCCATGTTGAAAAAGGAAATATCTTCCGTTAAAAACCGAAAAGAAGCTTTCTGAGAAACTTCTTTCTGTTTTGTTAGTTCATATCACAGAGTTACAGCTTTCCCCTCAAGAAGTCGTTCACTAAGACTATTCTTGTGAAATATTCAAAGTGATATTTATAAAGCCATAGAGGGCTATGGTGAAAAAGGAAATATCCTAAGACAGAAACTGAAAAGAAGGTTTCTGAGAAACTGTTTTGTGTTCTCTTAATACATCTCACAGATTTACATCTTTTCCCTCAAGAAGCCTTTCGCGAAGACTGTTCTTGTGGAATATGTAAAGTGATATTTGGAAGCCCGTACAAGGCTATGGTGAAAAAGGAAATATCTTCAGTTAAAAATTGGATAGAAGCTTTCTGAGAAATTGCTTTGTGTTCTCTTAATTCATCTCACAGAGTTACAGCTTTCCCCTCAAGAAGCCGTTCACTAGGACTATTCTTGTGAAATTTTCAAACTGATATTTGGAAACCCTTACAGAGATATGGTGAAAAAGGAAATATCTTCCGTTAAAAACTGGAAAGAAGCTTTCTGAGAAACTGCCGTGGGTTCTGTTCATACATCTCACCGAGTTACAGCTTTCCTCTCAAGAAACCTTTCTCTAAGGCTGTTCTTGTGGAATTTGCAAAGTGATATTTGGAAGCCCATAGTGGGCTATGGTGAAAAAGGAAAAATCTTCGGGTAAAAACTGGAAATAAGCTTTCTGAGAAACTGCTTTGTGTTCTGTTAATTCATCTCACAGAGTTACAACTTTCCCCTCAAGAAGCCGTTCACTAAGACTTTTCTTGTGGAATTTGCAAAGTGATATTTGGAGTCCCATTGAAGGCTATGGTGAAAAAGAAAACATCCTAAGATAAAAACTGAAATGAAGCTTTCTGTGAAACTGCATTGTGTTCTGTAAATTCATCTCACAGAGTTAGAAATTTCCCCTCAAGAAGTCGTTCACTAAGACTGTTCTTGTGAAACTTGCAAAATGATATTTGGAAGCCCATAGAGGGCTATTGTGAAAATGGAAATATCCTAAGATAAAAACCGAAAAGAAACTGTCTGAGAAACTGCTTTGTGTTGTGTTAGTTTATCTCACAGAGTTACAGCTTTCCCCTCAAGAAGTCGTTCACCAAGACTGTTCTTGTGAAATTTGCAAAGTGATATTTGGAAGCTCATAGAAGGCTATGGTGAAAATGAAAATATCTTCCGTTAAAAACTGGAAAGAAGCATTCTGAGAAACTGCCGTGTGTTCTGTTAATACATCTCACCGAGTTACAGCTTTCCCCTCAAGAACCCTCTCGCTAAGACTGTTCTTGTGGAATTTGCAAAGTGATATTTGGAAGCCCTTAGAGGGCTATGGTTAAAAAGGAAATATCCACCGTTAAAAACTGGAAAGAAGATTGCTGAGAAACTGCTTTGTGTTCTGTTAATTCATCTCACAGAATTACAGCTTTTCCCTCAGAAGCCTTTCGCTAAGATTGTTCTTGTAGAACTTGCAAAGTGATATTTGGAAGCCCATATAGGGCTATGGTGAAAAAGGAAATATCCTCCGTTAAAAACTGCAAAGAAGCTTTCTGAGAAACTGCTTTATGTTCTGTTAATTCATCTCACAGAAATACAGTTTACCCTCCAGCAGCCGTTCACTGAGCCTGTTCTTGTGGAATTTGCAATGCGATATTGGAAGCCCATAGAGGGTTATGGCGAAAAAGGATATATCCTAAGATAAAAACCGAAAAGAAGCATTCTGAGAAACTGCTTTATGTTCTGTTAATTCATCTCACAGAATTACAGTTTACCCTCCAGCAGCCGTTCACTGAGCCTGTTCTTGTGGAATTTGCAATGCGATATTGGAAGCCCATAGAGGGTTATGGCGAAAAAGGATATATCCTAAGATAAAAACCGAAAAGAAGCTTTCTGAGAAAATGCATTGTGTCCTCTTAATTCATCTCACAGAGTTACAGCTTTCCCCTCAAGAAGCCATTCACTATGACTGTTCCTGTGGAATTTGCAAGGTGATAGTTGAAAGCCCATACAGGGCTACGGAGAAAATGGAAATATGTTGCGTTAAATACTGGAAAGAATCTTTCTAGGAAACTGCTTTGTGTTCTCTTAATTCATCTCACAGAGTTACAGCTTTCCCCTCAAGAAGCCTTTCGCTAAGACTGTTCATGTGGAATTTGCAAAGTGATATTTGGAATCCCATAGAGGACTATGGTGAAAAAGGAAATATCCTAAGGTAAAAACTGAAAAGTAGGTTTCTGAGAAAATGTTTTGTGTTATGTTAATTCATCTTACAGAGTTACAGTTTTACCCTCAAGAAGCCTTTCTCTAAGACTGTTCTTCTGGAATTTGCAAAGTGATATTTGGAAGCCCATAGTGGGCTTTGCTGTAAAAGGAAATATCCTAAGATAAAAAACGAAAAGAAGGTTTCTGAGAAACCGCTTTGTGTTCTGTTAGTTCATCTCACAGAGTTACAGCTTTCCCATCGAGAATCCTTTCGCTAAGACTGTTCTTGTGGAATTTGCAAAAATTTTTGTAAGCTCATAGAGGGCTATGCTGAAAAAGGAAATATCCTAATATAAAAACTGAAAAGAGGCTTTCTGAGAAACTGCTTTGTGTTCTGATAATTCATCTCAGGGAGTTACGGCTTTCCCTTCAAGAAGTCTTTCACAAAGACTGTTCTTGTGTAATTTGCAAAGTGATATTTGGAAGGCCACAGAGGGCTATGTTGAAAAAGGAAAAATAGTAAGATTAAATCCGAAAAGAAACTTTTTGAGAAACTGCTTTGTGTTCTGATAATTCATCTCAGAGAGTTACAGATTTCCACTCAAGAGGCCGTTCACTAAGACTGTTCTTCTCAAATTTGAAAGTGATATTTAGAATCCCATAGAGGGCTATGGTGAAAAAGGAATTATTTTCCGTTAAAAACTGGAAAGACGCTTTCTGAGAAACTGCTTTGTGTTCTGTTAATTCATCTGACAGAGTTACAACATTTCCCTCTAAAAGCCTTTCGCTAAGACTGTTCTTGTGGAATTTGCAAAGTGATATTTGGAAGCCCATAGTGGACTACGGTGAAAAAGGAAATGTCCTCAGATAAAAACTGGAAAGAAGCTTTCTGTGAAACTGCTTTGTGTTCTATTAATTCATCTCACTGTGTGACAGCTTTCCCCTCAAGAAGCCGTTCCCTAAGACTGTTCTTGTGTAATTTGCAACGTGATATTTGGAATCCCAGAGAGATATGGGGAAAACGGAAATATCTTCCGTTAAAAACTGGAAAGAAGCTTTCTGAGGAACTGCTTTGTGTTCTGTTAATTCATCTCACAGAGTTACAGCTTTCCCTGAAAAAATCCTTTCGCTAAGAGTGTTCTTGTGGAATTTGCAAAGTGATATTTGGAAGCCCGTACAAGGCTATGGTGAAAAAGGAAATATCTTCAGTTAAAAATTGGATAGAAGCTTTCTGAGAAATTGCTTTGTGTTCTCTTAATTCATCTCACAGAGTTACAGCTTTCCCCTCAAGAAGCCGTTCACTAGGACTATTCTTGTGAAATTTTCAAACTGATATTTGGAAACCCTTACAGAGATATGGTGAAAAAGGAAATATCTTCCGTTAAAAACTGGAAAGAAGCTTTCCGAGAAACTGCCGTGAGTTCTGTTCATACATCTCACCGAGTTACAGCTTTCCTCTCAAGAAACCTTTCTCTAAGGCTGTTCTTGTGGAATTTGCAAAGTGATATTTGGAAGCCCATAGTGGGCTATGGTGAAAAAGGAAAAATCTTCGGGTAAAAACTGGAAATAAGCTTTCTGAGAAACTGCTTTGTGTTCTGTTAATTCATCTCACAGAGTTACAACTTTCCCCTCAAGAAGCCGTTCACTAAGACTTTTCTTGTGGAATTTGCAAAGTGATATTTGGAGTCCCATTGAAGGCTATGGTGAAAAAGAAAACATCCTAAGATAAAAACTGAAATGAAGCTTTCTGTGAAACTGCATTGTGTTCTGTAAATTCATCTCACAGAGTTAGAGATTTCCCCTCAAGAAGTCGTTCACTAAGACTGTTCTTGTGAAACTTGCAAAATGATATTTGGAAGCCCATAGAGGGCTATTGTGAAAATGGAAATATCCTAAGATAAAAACCGAAAAGAAACTGTCTGAGAAACTGCTTTGTGTTGTGTTAGTTTATCTCACAGAGTTACAGCTTTCCCCTCAAGAAGTCGTTCACCAAGACTGTTCTTGTGAAATTTGCAAAGTGATATTTGGAAGCTCATAGAAGGCTATGGTGAAAATGAAAATATCTTCCGTTAAAAACTGGAAAGAAGCATTCTGAGAAACTGCCGTGTGTTCTGTTAATACATCTCACCGAGTTACAGCTTTCCCCTCAAGAACCCTCTCGCTAAGACTGTTCTTGTGGAATTTGCAAAGTGATATTTGGAAGCCCTTAGAGGGCTATGGTTAAAAAGGAAATATCCACCGTTAAAAACTGGAAAGAAGATTGCTGAGAAACTGCTTTGTGTTCTGTTAATTCATCTCACAGAATTACAGCTTTTCCCTCAGAAGCCTTTCGCTAAGATTGTTCTTGTAGAACTTGCAAAGTGATATTTGGAAGCCCATATAGGGCTACGGTGAAAAAGGAAATATCCTCCGTTAAAAACCGCAAAGAAGCTTTCTGAGAAACTGCTTTATGTTCTGTTAATTCATCTCACAGAATTACAGTTTACCCTCCAGCAGCCGTTCACTGAGCCTGTTCTTGTGGAATTTGCAATGCGATATTGGAAGCCCATAGAGGGTTATGGCGAAAAAGGATATATCCTAAGATAAAAACCGAAAAGAAGCTTTCTGAGAAAATGCATTGTGTCCTCTTAATTCATCTCACAGAGTTACAGCTTTCCCCTCAAGAAGCCATTCACTAAGACTGTTCCTGTGGAATTTGCAAGGTGATAGTTGAAAGCCCATACAGGGCTACGGAGAAAATGGAAATATGTTGCGTTAAATACTGGAATCTTTCTAGGAAACTGCTTTGTGTTCTCTTAATTCATCTCACAGAGTTACAGCTTTCCCCTCAAGAAGCCTTTCGCTAAGACTGTTCATGTGGAATTTGCAAAGTGATATTTGGAATCCCATAGAGGACTATGGTGAAAAAGGAAATATCCTAAGGTAAAAACTGAAAAGTAGGTTTCTGAGAAAATGTTTTGTGTTATGTTAATTCATCTTACAGAGTTACAGTTTTACCCTCAAGAAGCCTTTCTCTAAGACTGTTCTTCTGGAATTTGCAAAGTGATATTTGGAAGCCCATAGTGGGCTTTGCTGTAAAAGGAAATATCCTAAGATAAAAAACGAAAAGAAGGTTTCTGAGAAACCGCTTTGTGTTCTGTTAGTTCATCTCACAGAGTTACAGCTTTCCCATCGAGAATCCTTTCGCTAAGACTGTTCTTGTGGAATTTGCAAATATTTTTGTAAGCTCATAGAGGGCTATGCTGAAAAAGGAAATATCCTAAGATAAAAACTGAAAAGAAGCTTTCTGAGAAACTGCTTTGTGTTCTGTTAATTCATCTCAGGGAGTTACGGCTTTCCCTTCAAGAAGTCTTTCACAAAGACTGTTCTTGTGTAATTTGCAAAGTGATTTTTGGAAGGCCACAGAGGGCTATGTTGAAAAAGGAAAAATAGTAAGATTAAATCCGAAAAGAAACTGCTTTGTGTTCTGATAATTCATCTCAGAGAGTTACAGATTTCCACTCAAGAGGCCGTTCACTAAGACTGTTCTTCTCAAATTTGAAAGTGATATTTAGAATCCCATAGAGGGCTATGGTGAAAAAGGAATTATTTTCCGTTAAAAACTGGAAAGACGCTTTCTGAGAAACTGCTTTGTGTTCTGTTAATTCATCTGACAGAGTTACAACATTTCCCTCAGGAAGCCTTTCGCTAAGGCTGTTGTTGTCGAATGTGCAAAGTGATATTTGGAAGCCCATAGAGGACTATGGTGAAAAAGGAAATATCTTGAGTTAAAAAGCGGAAAGAATCTTTCTGAGAAACTCCCTTTTGTTCTGTTAATTCACCTCACAGAGTTACAGCTTTCCCCTCAATAATTCTTTCGCTAAGACTGTTCTTGTGGAATTTGCAAAGTGAGATTTGGAAGCCCATAGAGGGCTATGGTGAAAAAGGAAATATCGTAAGATAAAAACTGAAAAGAAGCTTTCTGAGAAACTGCTTTGTGTTCTGTGAATTCATCTCACATAGTTACAACATTTCCCTCTAAAACCCTTTCGCTAAGACTGTTCTTGTTGAATTTGCAAAGCGATATTTGGAAGCCCATAGAAGAATATGTTGAAAAAGGAAATATCTTCCGTTAGAAACTGAAAAGAAGCTTGTTGAAAAACTGCTTTGTGTTCTGTTAATTCATCTCACAGAGTTACAACTTTCCCCTCAGGAAATCTTTCGCTTACACTGTTCTTGTGAAATTTGCAAAGTGATATTTGGAATCCCACAGAGGGCTATGGAATAATAGGAAATATCCTCCGTTAAAAACTGGAAAGAAGCTTTCTGAGAAACTGCTTTGTGTTGTGTTAGTTTATCTCACAGAGTTACAGCTTTCCCGTCAAGAAGTCGTTCACTAAGACTTTTCTTGTGGAATTTGCAAAGCGATATTTGGAAGCCCATAGAAGGCTATGGTGAAAATGGAAATATCCTAAGATAAAAACCGAAAAGAAGCTGTCTGAGAAACTGCTCTGTGTTGTGTTAGTTTATCTCACAGAGTTACAGCTTTCCCCTCAAGAAATCGTTCACTAAGACTGTTCTTGTGGAATTTGCAAAGTGATATTTGGAAACCCATAGAGGGCTATGTTGAAAAAGGAAACATCATAAGATAAAAACTGAAAAGAAGCTTTGTGAGAAATTGCTTTGTGTTCTGTTAATTCGTCTCACAAAGTTACAGCTTTCCCCTCAAGAAGCCTTTCGCTAAGACTGTTCTTGGGGAATTTGCAAAGCGATATTTGGAAACCTATAGAGGGCTAAGGTGAAAAAAGAAATATCTTCCGTTAAAAACTGGAAAGAAGATTTCTGAGAAACTGCTTTGTGTTCTGTTAATGCATCTCACAGGGTTACAGCTTTCCCCTCCAGACACCTTTCGCTAACACTGTTCTTGTGGAATTTGCAAAGTGATATTTGGAAGCCCAGAGAGAACTATGGTGAAAAAGGAAATATCTTCAGTTAAAAAATGAAAAGAAGCTTTCCGAGAAACTGCTTTGTGTTCTGTTAATTCATCTCAAAGAGTTACAGCTTTCCCCTCCAGACACCTTTCGCTAACACTGTAATTGTGAAATTTGCAAAGTGATATTTGGAAGCCCAGAGAGAATTATGGTGAAAAAGGAAATACCTTCAGTTTAAAAATGAAAAGAAGCTTTCCGAGAAACTGCTTTGTGTTCTGTTAATTCATCTCAAAGAGTTACAGCTTTCCCCTCAAGAAGCCTTCCACTAAGACTGTTTTTGAGGAATTTCCAAAGTGATATGTGGAAGCCCATAGAAGGCTATTGTGAAAACGGAAATATCCTAAGATACTAACCGAAAAGAAGCTGTCTAAAAAACTGCTTTGTGTTCTGTTAGTTCATCGCACAGAGCTACAGATTTCCTCTCAAGAAGACGTTCACTAAGACAGTTTTGTGAAATTTGGAAAGTGATATTTGGATACCCATAGTGGACTATGGTGAAAAAGGAAATATCTTCCGTTAAAAACTGGAAAGAACCATTCTGAGAAAATGCGGTGTGTTCTGTTAGTACATATGACCGAGTTACAGCTTTCCTCTCAAGAAGCCTTTCGCTAAGACTGTTCTTGTGGGATTTCCAAAGTGATATTTGGAAGCCCATAGAGGGCTATAGTGAAAAAGGAATTATCTTCAGTTAAATACTGGAAAGAAGCTTTCTGAGAGACTGCTTTGTGTTCTGTTAATTCATCTCACAGAGTTACAGCTTCCCCCTCAAGAAACCTTTCGCTAAGACTGTTCTTGTGGAATTTTCAAAGTGATATTTGGAAGCCCATAGAGGACTATGGTGAAAAACGAAACATCTTCCGTTAAAAACTGGAAAGAAGATTTGTGAGAAACTGCTTTTTATTCTGTTAATTCATCTCACAGAGTTACAGATTTCCCCTCCAGAAGCCTTTCGCTAAGACTGTTCTAGTGGAATTTGCAAAGTGATATTTGGAAGCCCATGGAGGGCTATGGTGAAAAGGGTAATAACTTCCGTTAAGAACTGGAAAGAAGCTTTCTAAGAAACTGCCGTGTGTTCTGTTAATACATCTCACCGAGTTACAGCTCTACCCTCAAGAAGCCTTTCTATAAAAATGTTCTTGTGGAATTTGCAATGTGATACTTGGAAGCCCATAGAGGGCTATTTTGAAAATGGAAATACCCTAAGATAAAAACCGAAAAGAAGCTGTCAGAGAAACTGCTTTGTGTTGTGTTAGTTCATCTCACTGTGTTACAGCTTTCCCCTCAAGAAGCCCTTCACTAAGACTGTTCTTGTGAAATTTGCAAACTGATATTTGTAATCCCTTAGAGAGCTATGGTGAAAAAGGAAATATATTCCCTTAAAAACTGGAAATAAGCTTTCTGAGAAACTGCCATGTGTTCTCTTAATGCACCTCACCGAGTTACAGCTTTCCCCTCAAGAAGACTTTCGCTAAGACTGTTGTTGTGGGATTTGCAAAGTGATATTTGGAAGTCCATAGAGGTCTATTGTGAAAAAGGAAATTTCTTCCGTTAAAAACTGGAAAGAAGATTTCTGAGAAATTGCTATTTGTTCTGTTAATTCATCTCACAGAGTTACAGCTTCTCCTCCAGAAGCCTTTCGCTAAGACTGTTCTTGTGGAATTTGCAAAGTGATATTTGGAAGCCCATAGAAGGCTATTTTGAAAAAGGAATTATCCTAAGATAGAATCTGAAAATAAGCTTTCTGAAAATCTGCTTTGTGTTCTGTTAATTCATCTCACAGAGTTACAGCTTTCCCCTCAAAAAGGCTTTCGGTAAGCCTGTTCTTGTGTAATTTGCAATGTGATATTTTGAAGCCCATAGAAGGCTATGGTGAAAAAGGAAATATCTTCCGTTAAAAACTGGAAGGAATATTTCTGAGAAACTACTTTGTGTTCTGTTAATTCATCTCACAGAGTTACAGGTTTCCCCTCTAGAAGCCTTTCGGTAAGACTGTTTTTTGTTATTTCCAAAGTGATATTTGGAATCCCATAGAGGGTTATGGTGAAAAAGAAATATCTTCCGTTAAAAACTGGAAAGAAGCTTTCTAAGAAACTGCCGTGTGTTCTGGTTATACATCTCACCGAGATACTGCTTTCCTCTCAAATAGCCCTTCGCTGAGACTGTTCTTGTGGGATTTGCAAAGTGATATTTGGAAGCCCATAGAGTGCTGTGGTGAAAAGGAAATATCTTCAGTTAAAAACTTGAAAGAAACTTTCTGAGAAACTGCTTTGTGTTCTGTTAATTCATCTCACAGAGTTACAGCTTTCCCCTCAAGAAACGTTTCGCTAAGACTGTTCTTGTGGAATCTGCAAAGTCATGTTTGGAAGCACATATAGCTCTAAGGTGATAAAGGAAATTTCTTCCGTTAAAAACTGGAAAGAAGATTTCTGAGAAACTGCTTTGTGTTCTGTTAATTTATCACACAGAGTTACAGCTTTCCTCTCCAGAAGCCTTTTGCAAGCCCTTAGAGGGCCATGTTGAAAAAGGAAATATCTTCCGTTAAAAACCGAAAAGAAGCTTTCTGAGAAACTTCTTTCTGTTTTGTTAGTTCATATCACAGAGTTACAGCTTTCCCCTCAAGAAGTCGTTCACTAAGACTATTCTTGTGAAATATTCAAAGTGATATTTATAAAGCCATAGAGGGCTATGGTGAAAAAGGAAATATCCTAAGACAGAAACTGAAAAGAAGGTTTCTGAGAAACTGTTTTGTGTTCTGTTAATACATCTCAGAGATTTACATCTTTTCCCTCAAGAAGACTTTCGCGAAGACTGTTCTTGTGGAATATGTAAAGTGATATTTGGAAGCCCGTACAAGGCTATGGTGAAAAAGGAAATATCTTCAGTTAAAAATTGGATAGAAGCTTTCTGAGAAATTGCTTTGTGTTCTCTTAATTCATCTCACAGAGTTACAGCTTTCCCCTCAAGAAGCCGTTCACTAGGACTATTCTTGTGAAATTTTCAAACTGATATTTGGAAACCCTTACAGAGATATGGTGAAAAAGGAAATATCTTCCGTTAAAAACTGGAAAGAAGCTTTCTGAGAAACTGCCGTGAGTTCTGTTCATACATCTCACCGAGTTACAGCTTTCCTCTCAAGAAACCTTTCTCTAAGGCTGTTCTTGTGGAATTTGCAAAGTGATATTTGGAAGCCCATAGTGGGCTATGGTGAAAAAGGAAAAATCTTCGGGTAAAAACTGGAAATAAGCTTTCTGAGAAACTGCTTTGTGTTCTGTTAATTCATCTCACAGAGTTACAACTTTCCCCTCAAGAAGCCGTTCACTAAGACTTTTCTTGTGGAATTTGCAAAGTGATATTTGGAGTCCCATTGAAGGCTATGGTGAAAAAGAAAACATCCTAAGATAAAAACTGAAATGAAGCTTTCTGTGAAACTGCATTGTGTTCTGTAAATTCATCTCACAGAGTTAGAGATTTCCCCTCAAGAAGTCGTTCACTAAGACTGTTCTTGTGAAACTTGCAAAATGATATTTGGAAGCCCATAGAGGGCTATTGTGAAAATGGAAATATCCTAAGATAAAAACCGAAAAGAAACTGTCTGAGAAACTGCTTTGTGTTGTGTTAGTTTATCTCACAGAGTTACAGCTTTCCCCTCAAGAAGTCGTTCACCAAGACTGTTCTTGTGAAATTTGCAAAGTGATATTTGGAAGCTCATAGAAGGCTATGGTGAAAATGAAAATATCTTCCGTTAAAAACTGGAAAGAAGCATTCTGAGAAACTGCCGTGTGTTCTGTTAATACATCTCACCGAGTTACAGCTTTCCCCTCAAGAACCCTCTCGCTAAGACTGTTCTTGTGGAATTTGCAAAGTGATATTTGGAAGCCCTTAGAGGGCTATGGTGAAAAAGGAAATATCGTAAGATAAAAACTGAAAAGAAGCTTTCTGAGAAACTGCTTTGTGTTCTGTGAATTCATCTCACATAGTTACAACATTTCCCTCTAAAACCCTTTCGCTAAGACTGTTCTTGTTGAATTTGCAAAGCGATATTTGGAAGCCCATAGAAGAATATGTTGAAAAAGGAAATATCTTCCGTTAGAAACTGAAAAGAAGCTTGTTGAAAAACTGCTTTGTGTTCTGTTAATTCATCTCACAGAGTTACAACTTTCCCCTCAGGAAATCTTTCGCTTACACTGTTCTTGTGAAATTTGCAAAGTGATATTTGGAATCCCACAGAGGGCTATGGAATAATAGGAAATATCCTCCGTTAAAAACTGGAAAGAAGCTTTCTGAGAAACTGCTTTGTGTTGTGTTAGTTTATCTCACAGAGTTACAGCTTTCCCCTCAAGAAGTCGTTCACTAAGACTTTTCTTGTGGAATTTGCAAAGCGATATTTGGAAGCCCATAGAAGGCTATGGTGAAAATGGAAATATCCTAAGATAAAAACTGAAAAGAAGCTGTCTGAGAAACTGCTCTGTGTTGTGTTAGTTTATCTCACAGAGTTACTGCTTTCCCCTCAAGAAATCGTTCACTAAGACTGTTCTTGTGGAATTTGCAAAGTGATATTTGGAAACCCATAGAGGGCTATGTTGAAAAAGGAAACATCGTAAGATAAAAACTGAAAAGAAGCTTTGTGAGAAATTGCTTTGTGTTCTGTTAATTCGTCTCACAAAGTTACAGCTTTCCCCTCAAGAAGCCTTTCGCTAAGACTGTTCTTGGGGAATTTGCAAAGCGATATTTGGAAACCTATAGAGGGCTAAGGTGAAAAAGGAAATATCTTCCGTTAAAAACTGGAAAGAAGATTTCTGAGAAACTGCTTTGTGTTCTGTTAATGCATCTCACAGGGTTACAGCTTTCCCCTCCAGACACCTTTCACTAACACTGTTCTTGTGGAATTTGCAAAGTGATATTTGGAAGCCCAGAGAGAACTATGGTGAAAAAGGAAATACCTTCAGTTAAAAAATGAAAAGAAGCTTTCCGAGAAACTGCTTTGTGTTCTGTTAATTCATCTCCAAGAGTTACAGCATTCCCCTCCAGACACCTTTCGCTAACACTGTAATTGTGAAATTTGCAAAGTGATATTTGGAAGCCCAGAGAGAATTATGGTGAAAAAGGAAATACCTTCAGTTTAAAAATGAAAAGAAGCTTTCCGAGAAACTGCTTTGTGTTCTGTTAATTCATCTCAAAGAGTTACAGCTTTCCCCTCAGGAAGCCTTCCACTAAGACTGTTTTTGAGGAATTTCCAAAGTGATATGTGGAAGCCCATAGAAGGCTATTGTGAAAACGGAAATATCCTAAGATACTAACCGAAAAGAAGCTGTCTAAAAAACTGCTTTGTGTTCTGTTAGTTCATCGCACAGAGCTACAGATTTCCTCTCAAGAAGACGTTCACTAAGACAGTTTTGTGAAATTTGGAAAGTGATATTTGGATACCCATAGTGGACTATGGTGAAAAAGGAAATATCTTCCGTTAAAAACTGGAAAGAACCATTCTGAGAAAATGCGGTGTGTTCTGTTAGTACATATGACCGAGTTACAGCTTTCCTCTCAAGAAGCCTTTCGCTAAGACTGTTCTTGTGGGATTTCCAAAGTGATATTTGGAAGCCCATAGAGGGCTATAGTGAAAAAGGAATTATCTTCAGTTAAATACTGGAAAGAAGCTTTCTGAGAGACTGCTTTGTGTTCTGTTAATTCATCTCACAGAGTTACAGCTTCCCCCTCAAGAAACCTTTCGCTAAGACTGTTCTTGTGGAATTTTCAAAGTGATATTTGGAAGCCCATAGAGGACTATGGTGAAAAACGAAACATCTTCCGTTAAAAACTGGAAAGAAGATTTGTGAGAAACTGCTTTTTATTCTGTTAATTCATCTCACAGAGTTACAGATTTCCCCTCCAGAAGCCTTTCGCTAAGACTGTTCTAGTGGAATTTGCAAAGTGATATTTGGAAGCCCATGGAGGGCTATGGTGAAAAGGGTAATAACTTCCGTTAAGAACTGGAAAGAAGCTTTCTAAGAAACTGCCGTGTGTTCTGTTAATACATCTCACCGAGTTACAGCTCTACCCTCAAGAAGCCTTTCTATAAAAATGTTCTTGTGGAATTTGCAATGTGATACTTGGAAGCCCATAGAGGGCTATTTTGAAAATGGAAATACCCTAAGATAAAAACCGAAAAGAAGCTGTCAGAGAAACTGCTTTGTGTTGTGTTAGTTCATCTCACTGTGTTACAGCTTTCCCCACAAGAAGCCCTTCACTAAGACTGTTCTTGTGAAATTTGCAAACTGATATTTGTAATCCCTTAGAGAGCTATGGTGAAAAAGGAAATATATTCCCTTAAAAACTGGAAATAAGCTTTCTGAGAAACTGCCATGTGTTCTCTTAATGCACCTCACCGAGTTACAGCTTTCCCCTCAAGAAGACTTTCGCTAAGACTGTTGTTGTGGGATTTGCAAAGTGATATTTGGAAGTCCATAGAGGTCTATTGTGAAAAAGGAAATTTCTTCCGTTAAAAACTGGAAAGAAGATTTCTGAGAAATTGCTATTTGTTCTGTTAATTCATCTCACAGAGTTACAGCTTCTCCTCCAGAAGCCTTTCGCTAAGACTGTTCTTGTGGAATTTGCAAAGTGATATTTGGAAGCCCATAGAAGGCTATTTTGAAAAAGGAATTATCCTAAGATAGAATCTGAAAATAAGCTTTCTGAAAATCTGCTTTGTGTTCTGTTAATTCATCTCACAGAGTTACAGCTTTCCCCTCAAAAAGGCTTTCGGTAAGCCTGTTCTTGTGTAATTTGCAATGTGATATTTTGAAGCCCATAGAAGGCTATGGTGAAAAAGGAAATATCTTCCGTTAAAAACTGGAAGGAATATTTCTGAGAAACTACTTTGTGTTCTGTTAATTCATCTCACAGAGTTACAGGTTTCCCCTCTAGAAGCCTTTCGGTAAGACTGTTTTTTGTTATTTCCAAAGTGATATTTGGAATCCCATAGAGGGTTATGGTGAAAAAGAAATATCTTCCGTTAAAAACTGGAAAGAAGCTTTCTAAGAAACTGCCGTGTGTTCTGGTTATACATCTCACCGAGATACTGCTTTCCTCTCAAATAGCCCTTCGCTGAGACTGTTCTTGTGGGATTTGCAAAGTGATATTTGGAAGCCCATAGAGTGCTGTGGTGAAAAGGAAATATCTTCAGTTAAAAACTTGAAAGAAACTTTCTGAGAAACTGCTTTGTGTTCTGTTAATTCATCTCACAGAGTTACAGCTTTCCCCTCAAGAAACGTTTCGCTAAGACTGTTCTTGTGGAATCTGCAAAGTCATGTTTGGAAGCACATATAGCTCTAAGGTGATAAAGGAAATTTCTTCCGTTAAAAACTGGAAAGAAGATTTCTGAGAAACTGCTTTGTGTTCTGTTAATTTATCACACAGAGTTACAGCTTTCCTCTCCAGAAGCCTTTTGCAAGCCCTTAGAGGGCCATGTTGAAAAAGGAAATATCTTCCGTTAAAAACCGAAAAGAAGCTTTCTGAGAAACTTCTTTCTGTTTTGTTAGTTCATATCACAGAGTTACAGCTTTCCCCTCAAGAAGTCGTTCACTAAGACTATTCTTGTGAAATATTCAAAGTGATATTTATAAAGCCATAGAGGGCTATGGTGAAAAAGGAAATATCCTAAGACAGAAACTGAAAAGAAGGTTTCTGAGAAACTGTTTTGTGTTCTGTTAATACATCTCACAGATTTACATCTTTTCCCTCAAGAAGCCTTTCGCGAAGACTGTTCTTGTGGAATATGTAAAGTGATATTTGGAAGCCCGTACAAGGCTATGGTGAAAAAGGAAATATCTTCAGTTAAAAATTGGATAGAAGCTTTCTGAGAAATTGCTTTGTGTTCTCTTAATTCATCTCACAGAGTTACAGCTTTCCCCTCAAGAAGCCGTTCACTAGGACTATTCTTGTGAAATTTTCAAACTGATATTTGGAAACCCTTACAGAGATATGGTGAAAAAGGAAATATCTTCCGTTAAAAACTGGAAAGAAGCTTTCTGAGAAACTGCCGTGAGTTCTGTTCATACATCTCACCGAGTTACAGCTTTCCTCTCAAGAAACCTTTCTCTAAGGCTGTTCTTGTGGAATTTGCAAAGTGATATTTGGAAGCCCATAGTGGGCTATGGTGAAAAAGGAAAAATCTTCGGGTAAAAACTGGAAATAAGCTTTCTGAGAAACTGCTTTGTGTTCTGTTAATTCATCTCACAGAGTTACAACTTTCCCCTCAAGAAGCCGTTCACTAAGACTTTTCTTGTGGAATTTGCAAAGTGATATTTGGAGTCCCATTGAAGGCTATGGTGAAAAAGAAAACATCCTAAGATAAAAACTGAAATGAAGCTTTCTGTGAAACTGCATTGTGTTCTGTAAATTCATCTCACAGAGTTAGAGATTTCCCCTCAAGAAGTCGTTCACTAAGACTGTTCTTGTGAAACTTGCAAAATGATATTTGGAAGCCCATAGAGGGCTATTGTGAAAATGGAAATATCCTAAGATAAAAACCGAAAAGAAACTGTCTGAGAAACTGCTTTGTGTTGTGTTAGTTTATCTCACAGAGTTACAGCTTTCCCCTCAAGAAGTCGTTCACCAAGACTGTTCTTGTGAAATTTGCAAAGTGATATTTGGAAGCTCATAGAAGGCTATGGTGAAAATGAAAATATCTTCCGTTAAAAACTGGAAAGAAGCATTCTGAGAAACTGCCGTGTGTTCTGTTAATACATCTCACCGAGTTACAGCTTTCCCCTCAAGAACCCTCTCGCTAAGACTGTTCTTGTGGAATTTGCAAAGTGATATTTGGAAGCCCTTAGAGGGCTATGGTTAAAAAGGAAATATCCACCGTTAAAAACTGGAAAGAAGATTGCTGAGAAACTGCTTTGTGTTCTGTTAATTCATCTCACAGAATTACAGCTTTTCCCTCAGAAGCCTTTCGCTAAGATTGTTCTTGTAGAACTTGCAAAGTGATATTTGGAAGCCCATATAGGGCTATGGTGAAAAAGGAAATATCCTCCGTTAAAAACTGCAAAGAAGCTTTCTGAGAAACTGCTTTATGTTCTGTTAATTCATCTCACAGAATTACAGTTTACCCTCCAGCAGCCGTTCACTGAGCCTGTTCTTGTGGAATTTGCAATGCGATATTGGAAGCCCATAGAGGGTTATGGCGAAAAAGGATATATCCTAAGATAAAAACCGAAAAGAAGCTTTCTGAGAAACTGCTTTATGTTCTGTTAATTCATCTCACAGAATTACAGTTTACCCTCCAGCAGCCGTTCACTGAGCCTGTTCTTGTGGAATTTGCAATGCGATATTGGAAGCCCATAGAGGGTTATGGCGAAAAAGGATATATCCTAAGATAAAAACCGAAAAGAAGCTTTCTGAGAAAATGCATTGTGTCCTCTTAATTCATCTCACAGAGTTACAGCTTTCCCCTCAAGAAGCCATTCACTAAGACTGTTCCTGTGGAATTTGCAAGGTGATAGTTGAAAGCCCATACAGGGCTACGGAGAAAATGGAAATATGTTGCGTTAAATACTGGAAAGAATCTTTCTAGGAAACTGCTTTGTGTTCTCTTAATTCATCTCACAGAGTTACAGCTTTCCCCTCAAGAAGCCTTTCGCTAAGACTGTTCATGTGGAATTTGCAAAGTGATATTTGGAATCCCATAGAGGACTATGGTGAAAAAGGAAATATCCTAAGGTAAAAACTGAAAAGTAGGTTTCTGAGAAAATGTTTTGTGTTATGTTAATTCATCTTACAGAGTTACAGTTTTACCCTCAAGAAGCCTTTCTCTAAGACTGTTCTTCTGGAATTTGCAAAGTGATATTTGGAAGCCCATAGTGGGCTTTGCTGTAAAAGGAAATATCCTAAGATAAAAAACGAAAAGAAGGTTTCTGAGAAACCGCTTTGTGTTCTGTTAGTTCATCTCACAGAGTTACAGCTTTCCCATCGAGAATCCTTTCGCTAAGACTGTTCTTGTGGAATTTGCAAAAATTTTTGTAAGCTCATAGAGGGCTATGCTGAAAAAGGAAATATCCTAAGATAAAAACTGAAAAGAAGCTTTCTGAGAAACTGCTTTGTGTTCTGATAATTCATCTCAGGGAGTTACGGCTTTCCCTTCAAGAAGTCTTTCACAAAGACTGTTCTTGTGTAATTTGCAAAGTGATATTTGGAAGGCCACAGAGGGCTATGTTGAAAAAGGAAAAATAGTAAGATTAAATCCGAAAAGAAACTTTTTGAGAAACTGCTTTGTGTTCTGATAATTCATCTCAGAGAGTTACAGATTTCCACTCAAGAGGCCGTTCACTAAGACTGTTCTTCTCAAATTTGAAAGTGATATTTAGAATCCCATAGAGGGCTATGGTGAAAAAGGAATTATTTTCCGTTAAAAACTGGAAAGACACTTTCTGAGAAACTGCTTTGTGTTCTGTTAATTCATCTGACAGTGTTACAACATTTCCCTCTAAATGCCTTTCGCTAAGACTGTTCTTGTGGAATTTGCAAAGTGATATTTGGAAGCCCATAGTGGACTCCAGTGAAAAAGGAAATGTCCTCAGATAAAAACTGGAAAGAAGCTTTCTGTGAAACTGCTTTGTGTTCTATTAATTCATCTCACTGTGTGACAGCTTTCCCCTCAAGAAGCCGTTCCCTAAGACTGTTCTTGTGTAATTTGCAACGTGATATTTGGAATCCCAGAGAGATATGGGGAAAACGGAAATATCTTCCGTTAAAAACTGGAAAGAAGCTTTCTGAGGAACTGCTTTGTGTTCTGTTAATTCATCTCACAGAGTTACAGCTTTCCCTGAAAAAAATCCTTTCGCTAAGAGTGTTCTTGTGGAATTTGCAAAGTGATATTTGGAAGCCCGTACAAGGCTATGGTGAAAAAGGAAATATCTTCAGTTAAAAATTGGATAGAAGCTTTCTGAGAAATTGCTTTGTGTTCTCTTAATTCATCTCACAGAGTTACAGCTTTCCCCTCAAGAAGCCGTTCACTAGGACTATTCTTGTGAAATTTTCAAACTGATATTTGGAAACCCTTACAGAGATATGGTGAAAAAGGAAATATCTTCCGTTAAAAACTGGAAAGAAGCTTTCTGAGAAACTGCCGTGAGTTCTGTTCATACATCTCACCGAGTTACAGCTTTCCTCTCAAGAAACCTTTCTCTAAGGCTGTTCTTGTGGAATTTGCAAAGTGATATTTGGAAGCCCATAGTGGGCTATGGTGAAAAAGGAAAAATCTTCGGGTAAAAACTGGAAATAAGCTTTCTGAGAAACTGCTTTGTGTTCTGTTAATTCATCTCACAGAGTTACAACTTTCCCCTCAAGAAGCCGTTCACTAAGACTTTTCTTGTGGAATTTGCAAAGTGATATTTGGAGTCCCATTGAAGGCTATGGTGAAAAAGAAAACATCCTAAGATAAAAACTGAAATGAAGCTTTCTGTGAAACTGCATTGTGTTCTGTAAATTCATCTCACAGAGTTAGAGATTTCCCCTCAAGAAGTCGTTCACTAAGACTGTTCTTGTGAAACTTGCAAAATGATATTTGGAAGCCCATAGAGGGCTATTGTGAAAATGGAAATATCCTAAGATAAAAACCGAAAAGAAACTGTCTGAGAAACTGCTTTGTGTTGTGTTAGTTTATCTCACAGAGTTACAGCTTTCCCCTCAAGAAGTCGTTCACCAAGACTGTTCTTGTGAAATTTGCAAAGTGATATTTGGAAGCTCATAGAAGGCTATGGTGAAAATGAAAATATCTTCCGTTAAAAACTGGAAAGAAGCATTCTGAGAAACTGCCGTGTGTTCTGTTAATACATCTCACCGAGTTACAGCTTTCCCCTCAAGAACCCTCTCGCTAAGACTGTTCTTGTGGAATTTGCAAAGTGATATTTGGAAGCCCTTAGAGGGCTATGGTTAAAAAGGAAATATCCACCGTTAAAAACTGGAAAGAAGATTGCTGAGAAACTGCTTTGTGTTCTGTTAATTCATCTCACAGAATTACAGCTTTTCCCTCAGAAGCCTTTCGCTAAGATTGTTCTTGTAGAACTTGCAAAGTGATATTTGGAAGCCCATATAGGGCTACGGTGAAAAAGGAAATATCCTCCGTTAAAAACTGCAAAGAAGCTTTCTGAGAAACTGCTTTATGTTCTGGTAATTCATCTCACAGAATTACAGTTTACCCTCCAGCAGCCGTTCACTGAGCCTGTTCTTGTGGAATTTGCAATGCGATATTGGAAGCCCATAGAGGGTTATGGCAAAAAAGGATATATCCTAAGATAAAACCGAAAAGAAGCTTTCTGAGAAAATGCATTGTGTCCTCTTAATTCATCTCACAGAGTTACAGCTTTCCCCTCAAGAAGCCATTCACTAAGACTGTTCCTGTGGAATTTGCAAGGTGATAGTTGAAAGCCCATACAGGGCTACGGAGAAAATGGAAATATGTTGCGTTAAATACTGGAAAGAATCTTTCTAGGAAACTGCTTTGTGTTCTCTTAATTCATCTCACGGAGTTACAGCTTTCCCCTCAAGAAGCCTTTCGCTAAGACTGTTCATGTGGAATTTGCAAAGTGATATTTGGAATCCCATAGAGGACTATGGTGAAAAAGGAAATATCCTAAGGTAAAAACTGAAAAGTAGGTTTCTGAGAAAATGTTTTGTGTTATGTTAATTCATCTTACAGAGTTACAGTTTTACCCTCAAGAAGCCTTTCTCTAAGACTGTTCTTCTGGAATTTGCAAAGTGATATTTGGAAGCCCATAGTGGGCTTTGCTGTAAAAGGAAATATCCTAAGATAAAAAACGAAAAGAAGGTTTCTGAGAAACCGCTTTGTGTTCTGTTAGTTCATCTCACAGAGTTACAGCTTTCCCATCGAGAATCCTTTCGCTAAGACTGTTCTTGTGGAATTTGCAAATATTTTTGGAAGCTCATAGAGGGCTATGCTGAAAAAGGAAATATCCTAAGATAAAAACTGAAAAGAAGCTTTCTGAGAAACTGCTTTGTGTTCTGTTAATTCATCTCAGGGAGTTACGGCTTTCCCTTCAAGAAGTCTTTCACAAAGACTGTTCTTGTGTAATTTGCAAAGTGATTTTTGGAAGGCCACAGAGGGCTATGTTGAAAAAGGAAAAATAGTAAGATTAAATCCGAAAAGAAACTGCTTTGTGTTCTGATAATTCATCTCAGAGAGTTACAGATTTCCACTCAAGAGGCCGTTCACTAAGACTGTTCTTCTCAAATTTGAAAGTGATATTTAGAATCCCATAGAGGGCTATGGTGAAAAAGGAATTATTTTCCGTTAAAAACTGGAAAGACGCTTTCTGAGAAACTGCTTTGTGTTCTGTTAATTCATCTGACAGAGTTACAACATTTCCCTCAGGAAGCCTTTCGCTAAGGCTGTTGTTGTCGAATGTGCAAAGTGATATTTGGAAGCCCATAGAGGACTATGGTGAAAAAGGAAATATCTTGAGTTAAAAAGCGGAAAGAATCTTTCTGAGAAACTCCCTTTTGTTCTGTTAATTCACCTCACAGAGTTACAGCTTTCCCCTCAATAATTCTTTCGCTAAGACTGTTCTTGTGGAATTTGCAAAGTGAGATTTGGAAGCCCATAGAGGGCTATGGTGAAAAAGGAAATATCGTAAGATAAAAACTGAAAAGAAGCTTTCTGAGAAACTGCTTTGTGTTCTGTGAATTCATCTCACATAGTTACAACATTTCCCTCTAAAACCCTTTCGCTAAGACTGTTCTTGTTGAATTTGCAAAGCGATATTTGGAAGCCCATAGAAGAATATGTTGAAAAAGGAAATATCTTCCGTTAGAAACTGAAAAGAAGCTTGTTGAAAAACTGCTTTGTGTTCTGTTAATTCATCTCACAGAGTTACAACTTTCCCCTCAGGAAATCTTTCGCTTACACTGTTCTTGTGAAATTTGCAAAGTGATATTTGGAATCCCACAGAGGGCTATGGAATAATAGGAAATATCCTCCGTTAAAAACTGGAAAGAAGCTTTCTGAGAAACTGCTTTGTGTTGTGTTAGTTTATCTCACAGAGTTACAGCTTTCCCCTCAAGAAGTCGTTCACTAAGACTTTTCTTGTGGAATTTGCAAAGCGATATTTGGAAGCCCATAGAAGGCTATGGTGAAAATGGAAATATCCTAAGATAAAAACCGAAAAGAAGCTGTCTGAGAAACTGCTCTGTGTTGTGTTAGTTTATCTCACAGAGTTACAGCTTTCCCCTCAAGAAATCGTTCACTAAGACTGTTCTTGTGGAATTTGCAAAGTGATATTTGGAAACCCATAGAGGGCTATGTTGAAAAAGGAAACATCGTAAGATAAAAACTGAAAAGAAGCTTTGTGAGAAATTGCTTTGTGTTCTGTTAATTCGTCTCACAAAGTTACAGCTTTCCCCTCAAGAAGCCTTTCGCTAAGACTGTTCTTGGGGAATTTGCAAAGCGATATTTGGAAACCTATAGAGGGCTAAGGTGAAAAAGGAAATATCTTCCGTTAAAAACTGGAAAGAAGATTTCTGAGAAACTGCTTTGTGTTCTGTTAATGCATCTCACAGGGTTACAGCTTTCCCCTCCAGACACCTTTCGCTAACACTGTTCTTGTGGAATTTGCAAAGTGATATTTGGAAGCCCAGAGAGAACTATGGTGAAAAAGGAAATATCTTCAGTTAAAAAATGAAAAGAAGCTTTCCGAGAAACTGCTTTGTGTTCTGTTAATTCATCTCAAAGAGTTACAGCTTTCCCCTCCAGACACCTTTCGCTAACACTGTAATTGTGAAATTTGCAAAGTGATATTTGGAAGCCCAGAGAGAATTATGGTGAAAAAGGAAATACCTTCAGTTTAAAAATGAAAAGAAGCTTTCCGAGAAACTGCTTTGTGTTCTGTTAATTCATCTCAAAGAGTTACAGCTTTCCCCTCAAGAAGCCTTCCACTAAGACTGTTTTTGAGGAATTTCCAAAGTGATATGTGGAAGCCCATAGAAGGCTATTGTGAAAACGGAAATATCCTAAGATACTAACCGAAAAGAAGCTGTCTAAAAAACTGCTTTGTGTTCTGTTAGTTCATCGCACAGAGCTACAGATTTCCTCTCAAGAAGACGTTCACTAAGACAGTTTTGTGAAATTTGGAAAGTGATATTTGGATACCCATAGTGGACTATGGTGAAAAAGGAAATATCTTCCGTTAAAAACTGGAAAGAACCATTCTGAGAAAATGCGGTGTGTTCTGTTAGTACATATGACCGAGTTACAGCTTTCCTCTCAAGAAGCCTTTCGCTAAGACTGTTCTTGTGGGATTTCCAAAGTGATATTTGGAAGCCCATAGAGGGCTATAGTGAAAAAGGAATTATCTTCAGTTAAATACTGGAAAGAAGCTTTCTGAGAGACTGCTTTGTGTTCTGTTAATTCATCTCACAGAGTTACAGCTTCCCCCTCAAGAAACCTTTCGCTAAGACTGTTCTTGTGGAATTTTCAAAGTGATATTTGGAAGCCCATAGAGGACTATGGTGAAAAACGAAACATCTTCCGTTAAAAACTGGAAAGAAGATTTGTGAGAAACTGCTTTTTATTCTGTTAATTCATCTCACAGAGTTACAGATTTCCCCTCCAGAAGCCTTTCGCTAAGACTGTTCTAGTGGAATTTGCAAAGTGATATTTGGAAGCCCATGGAGGGCTATGGTGAAAAGGGTAATAACTTCCGTTAAGAACTGGAAAGAAGCTTTCTAAGAAACTGCCGTGTGTTCTGTTAATACATCTCACCGAGTTACAGCTCTACCCTCAAGAAGCCTTTCTATAAAAATGTTCTTGTGGAATTTGCAATGTGATACTTGGAAGCCCATAGAGGGCTATTTTGAAAATGGAAATACCCTAAGATAAAAACCGAAAAGAAGCTGTCAGAGAAACTGCTTTGTGTTGTGTTAGTTCATCTCACTGTGTTACAGCTTTCCCCTCAAGAAGCCCTTCACTAAGACTGTTCTTGTGAAATTTGCAAACTGATATTTGTAATCCCTTAGAGAGCTATGGTGAAAAAGGAAATATATTCCCTTAAAAACTGGAAATAAGCTTTCTGAGAAACTGCCATGTGTTCTCTTAATGCACCTCACCGAGTTACAGCTTTCCCCTCAAGAAGACTTTCGCTAAGACTGTTGTTGTGGGATTTGCAAAGTGATATTTGGAAGTCCATAGAGGTCTATTGTGAAAAAGGAAATTTCTTCCGTTAAAAACTGGAAAGAAGATTTCTGAGAAATTGCTATTTGTTCTGTTAATTCATCTCACAGAGTTACAGCTTCTCCTCCAGAAGCCTTTCGCTAAGACTGTTCTTGTGGAATTTGCAAAGTGATATTTGGAAGCCCATAGAAGGCTATTTTGAAAAAGGAATTATCCTAAGATAGAATCTGAAAATAAGCTTTCTGAAAATCTGCTTTGTGTTCTGTTAATTCATCTCACAGAGTTACAGCTTTCCCCTCAAAAAGGCTTTCGGTAAGCCTGTTCTTGTGTAATTTGCAATGTGATATTTTGAAGCCCATAGAAGGCTATGGTGAAAAAGGAAATATCTTCCGTTAAAAACTGGAAGGAATATTTCTGAGAAACTACTTTGTGTTCTGTTAATTCATCTCACAGAGTTACAGGTTTCCCCTCTAGAAGCCTTTCGGTAAGACTGTTTTTTGTTATTTCCAAAGTGATATTTGGAATCCCATAGAGGGTTATGGTGAAAAAGAAATATCTTCCGTTAAAAACTGGAAAGAAGCTTTCTAAGAAACTGCCGTGTGTTCTGGTTATACATCTCACCGAGATACTGCTTTCCTCTCAAATAGCCCTTCGCTGAGACTGTTCTTGTGGGATTTGCAAAGTGATATTTGGAAGCCCATAGAGTGCTGTGGTGAAAAGGAAATATCTTCAGTTAAAAACTTGAAAGAAACTTTCTGAGAAACTGCTTTGTGTTCTGTTAATTCATCTCACAGAGTTACAGCTTTCCCCTCAAGAAACGTTTCGCTAAGACTGTTCTTGTGGAATCTGCAAAGTCATGTTTGGAAGCACATATAGCTCTAAGGTGATAAAGGAAATTTCTTCCGTTAAAAACTGGAAAGAAGATTTCTGAGAAACTGCTTTGTGTTCTGTTAATTTATCACACAGAGTTACAGCTTTCCTCTCCAGAAGCCTTTTGCAAGCCCTTAGAGGGCCATGTTGAAAAAGGAAATATCTTCCGTTAAAAACCGAAAAGAAGCTTTCTGAGAAACTTCTTTCTGTTTTGTTAGTTCATATCACAGAGTTACAGCTTTCCCCTCAAGAAGTCGTTCACTAAGACTATTCTTGTGAAATATTCAAAGTGATATTTATAAAGCCATAGAGGGCTATGGTGAAAAAGGAAATATCCTAAGACAGAAACTGAAAAGAAGGTTTCTGAGAAACTGTTTTGTGTTCTGTTAATACATCTCACAGATTTACATCTTTTCCCTCAAGAAGCCTTTCGCGAAGACTGTTCTTGTGGAATATGTAAAGTGATATTTGGAAGCCCGTACAAGGCTATGGTGAAAAAGGAAATATCTTCAGTTAAAAATTGGATAGAAGCTTTCTGAGAAATTGCTTTGTGTTCTCTTAATTCATCTCACAGAGTTACAGCTTTCCCCTCAAGAAGCCGTTCACTAGGACTATTCTTGTGAAATTTTCAAACTGATATTTGGAAACCCTTACAGAGATATGGTGAAAAAGGAAATATCTTCCGTTAAAAACTGGAAAGAAGCTTTCTGAGAAACTGCCGTGAGTTCTGTTCATACATCTCACCGAGTTACAGCTTTCCTCTCAAGAAACCTTTCTCTAAGGCTGTTCTTGTGGAATTTGCAAAGTGATATTTGGAAGCCCATAGTGGGCTATGGTGAAAAAGGAAAAATCTTCGGGTAAAAACTGGAAATAAGCTTTCTGAGAAACTGCTTTGTGTTCTGTTAATTCATCTCACAGAGTTACAACTTTCCCCTCAAGAAGCCGTTCACTAAGACTTTTCTTGTGGAATTTGCAAAGTGATATTTGGAGTCCCATTGAAGGCTATGGTGAAAAAGAAAACATCCTAAGATAAAAACTGAAATGAAGCTTTCTGTGAAACTGCATTGTGTTCTGTAAATTCATCTCACAGAGTTAGAGATTTCCCCTCAAGAAGTCGTTCACTAAGACTGTTCTTGTGAAACTTGCAAAATGATATTTGGAAGCCCATAGAGGGCTATTGTGAAAATGGAAATATCCTAAGATAAAAACCGAAAAGAAACTGTCTGAGAAACTGCTTTGTGTTGTGTTAGTTTATCTCACAGAGTTACAGCTTTCCCCTCAAGAAGTCGTTCACCAAGACTGTTCTTGTGAAATTTGCAAAGTGATATTTGGAAGCTCATAGAAGGCTATGGTGAAAATGAAAATATCTTCCGTTAAAAACTGGAAAGAAGCATTCTGAGAAACTGCCGTGTGTTCTGTTAATACATCTCACCGAGTTACAGCTTTCCCCTCAAGAACCCTCTCGCTAAGACTGTTCTTGTGGAATTTGCAAAGTGATATTTGGAAGCCCTTAGAGGGCTATGGTTAAAAAGGAAATATCCACCGTTAAAAACTGGAAAGAAGATTGCTGAGAAACTGCTTTGTGTTCTGTTAATTCATCTCACAGAATTACAGCTTTTCCCTCAGAAGCCTTTCGCTAAGATTGTTCTTGTAGAACTTGCAAAGTGATATTTGGAAGCCCATATAGGGCTATGGTGAAAAAGGAAATATCCTCCGTTAAAAACTGCAAAGAAGCTTTCTGAGAAACTGCTTTATGTTCTGTTAATTCATCTCACAGAATTACAGTTTACCCTCCAGCAGCCGTTCACTGAGCCTGTTCTTGTGGAATTTGCAATGCGATATTGGAAGCCCATAGAGGGTTATGGCGAAAAAGGATATATCCTAAGATAAAAACCGAAAAGAAGCTTTCTGAGAAACTGCTTTATGTTCTGTTAATTCATCTCACAGAATTACAGTTTACCCTCCAGCAGCCGTTCACTGAGCCTGTTCTTGTGGAATTTGCAATGCGATATTGGAAGCCCATAGAGGGTTATGGCGAAAAAGGATATATCCTAAGATAAAAACCGAAAAGAAGCTTTCTGAGAAAATGCATTGTGTCCTCTTAATTCATCTCACAGAGTTACAGCTTTCCCCTCAAGAAGCCATTCACTAAGACTGTTCCTGTGGAATTTGCAAGGTGATAGTTGAAAGCCCATACAGGGCTACGGAGAAAATGGAAATATGTTGCGTTAAATACTGGAAAGAATCTTTCTAGGAAACTGCTTTGTGTTCTCTTAATTCATCTCACAGAGTTACAGCTTTCCCCTCAAGAAGCCTTTCGCTAAGACTGTTCATGTGGAATTTGCAAAGTGATATTTGGAATCCCATAGAGGACTATGGTGAAAAAGGAAATATCCTAAGGTAAAAACTGAAAAGTAGGTTTCTGAGAAAATGTTTTGTGTTATGTTAATTCATCTTACAGAGTTACAGTTTTACCCTCAAGAAGCCTTTCTCTAAGACTGTTCTTCTGGAATTTGCAAAGTGATATTTGGAAGCCCATAGTGGGCTTTGCTGTAAAAGGAAATATCCTAAGATAAAAAACGAAAAGAAGGTTTCTGAGAAACCGCTTTGTGTTCTGTTAGTTCATCTCACAGAGTTACAGCTTTCCCATCGAGAATCCTTTCGCTAAGACTGTTCTTGTGGAATTTGCAAAAATTTTTGTAAGCTCATAGAGGGCTATGCTGAAAAAGGAAATATCCTAAGATAAAAACTGAAAAGAAGCTTTCTGAGAAACTGCTTTGTGTTCTGATAATTCATCTCAGGGAGTTACGGCTTTCCCTTCAAGAAGTCTTTCACAAAGACTGTTCTTGTGTAATTTGCAAAGTGATATTTGGAAGGCCACAGAGGGCTATGTTGAAAAAGGAAAAATAGTAAGATTAAATCCGAAAAGAAACTTTTTGAGAAACTGCTTTGTGTTCTGATAATTCATCTCAGAGAGTTACAGATTTCCACTCAAGAGGCCGTTCACTAAGACTGTTCTTCTCAAATTTGAAAGTGATATTTAGAATCCCATAGAGGGCTATGGTGAAAAAGGAATTATTTTCCGTTAAAAACTGGAAAGACGCTTTCTGAGAAACTGCTTTGTGTTCTGTTAATTCATCTGACAGTGTTACAACATTTCCCTCTAAATGCCTTTCGCTAAGACTGTTCTTGTGGAATTTGCAAAGTGATATTTGGAAGCCCATAGTGGACTACAGTGAAAAAGGAAATGTCCTCAGATAAAAACTGGAAAGAAGCTTTCTGTGAAACTGCTTTGTGTTCTATTAATTCATCTCACTGTGTGACAGCTTTCCCCTCAAGAAGCCGTTCCCTAAGACTGTTCTTGTGTAATTTGCAACGTGATATTTGGAATCCCAGAGAGATATGGGGAAAACGGAAATATCTTCCGTTAAAAACTGGAAAGAAGCTTTCTGAGGAACTGCTTTGTGTTCTGTTAATTCATCTCACAGAGTTACAGCTTTCCCTGAAAAAAATCCTTTCGCTAAGAGTGTTCTTGTGGAATTTGCAAAGTGATATTTGGAAGCCCGTACAAGGCTATGGTGAAAAAGGAAATATCTTCAGTTAAAAATTGGATAGAAGCTTTCTGAGAAATTGCTTTGTGTTCTCTTAATTCATCTCACAGAGTTACAGCTTTCCCCTCAAGAAGCCGTTCACTAGGACTATTCTTGTGAAATTTTCAAACTGATATTTGGAAACCCTTACAGAGATATGGTGAAAAAGGAAATATCTTCCGTTAAAAACTGGAAAGAAGCTTTCTGAGAAACTGCCGTGAGTTCTGTTCATACATCTCACCGAGTTACAGCTTTCCTCTCAAGAAACCTTTCTCTAAGGCTGTTCTTGTGGAATTTGCAAAGTGATATTTGGAAGCCCATAGTGGGCTATGGTGAAAAAGGAAAAATCTTCGGGTAAAAACTGGAAATAAGCTTTCTGAGAAACTGCTTTGTGTTCTGTTAATTCATCTCACAGAGTTACAACTTTCCCCTCAAGAAGCCGTTCACTAAGACTTTTCTTGTGGAATTTGCAAAGTGATATTTGGAGTCCCATTGAAGGCTATGGTGAAAAAGAAAACATCCTAAGATAAAAACTGAAATGAAGCTTTCTGTGAAACTGCATTGTGTTCTGTAAATTCATCTCACAGAGTTAGAGATTTCCCCTCAAGAAGTCGTTCACTAAGACTGTTCTTGTGAAACTTGCAAAATGATATTTGGAAGCCCATAGAGGGCTATTGTGAAAATGGAAATATCCTAAGATAAAAACCGAAAAGAAACTGTCTGAGAAACTGCTTTGTGTTGTGTTAGTTTATCTCACAGAGTTACAGCTTTCCCCTCAAGAAGTCGTTCACCAAGACTGTTCTTGTGAAATTTGCAAAGTGATATTTGGAAGCTCATAGAAGGCTATGGTGAAAATGAAAATATCTTCCGTTAAAAACTGGAAAGAAGCATTCTGAGAAACTGCCGTGTGTTCTGTTAATACATCTCACCGAGTTACAGCTTTCCCCTCAAGAACCCTCTCGCTAAGACTGTTCTTGTGGAATTTGCAAAGTGATATTTGGAAGCCCTTAGAGGGCTATGGTTAAAAAGGAAATATCCACCGTTAAAAACTGGAAAGAAGATTGCTGAGAAACTGCTTTGTGTTCTGTTAATTCATCTCACAGAATTACAGCTTTTCCCTCAGAAGCCTTTCGCTAAGATTGTTCTTGTAGAACTTGCAAAGTGATATTTGGAAGCCCATATAGGGCTACGGTGAAAAAGGAAATATCCTCCGTTAAAAACTGCAAAGAAGCTTTCTGAGAAACTGCTTTATGTTCTGGTAATTCATCTCACAGAATTACAGTTTACCCTCCAGCAGCCGTTCACTGAGCCTGTTCTTGTGGAATTTGCAATGCGATATTGGAAGCCCATAGAGGGTTATGGCAAAAAAGGATATATCCTAAGATAAAACCGAAAAGAAGCTTTCTGAGAAAATGCATTGTGTCCTCTTAATTCATCTCACAGAGTTACAGCTTTCCCCTCAAGAAGCCATTCACTAAGACTGTTCCTGTGGAATTTGCAAGGTGATAGTTGAAAGCCCATACAGGGCTACGGAGAAAATGGAAATATGTTGCGTTAAATACTGGAAAGAATCTTTCTAGGAAACTGCTTTGTGTTCTCTTAATTCATCTCACAGAGTTACAGCTTTCCCCTCAAGAAGCCTTTCGCTAAGACTGTTCATGTGGAATTTGCAAAGTGATATTTGGAATCCCATAGAGGACTATGGTGAAAAAGGAAATATCCTAAGGTAAAAACTGAAAAGTAGGTTTCTGAGAAAATGTTTTGTGTTATGTTAATTCATCTTACAGAGTTACAGTTTTACCCTCAAGAAGCCTTTCTCTAAGACTGTTCTTCTGGAATTTGCAAAGTGATATTTGGAAGCCCATAGTGGGCTTTGCTGTAAAAGGAAATATCCTAAGATAAAAAACGAAAAGAAGGTTTCTGAGAAACCGCTTTGTGTTCTGTTAGTTCATCTCACAGAGTTACAGCTTTCCCATCGAGAATCCTTTCGCTAAGACTGTTCTTGTGGAATTTGCAAATATTTTTGTAAGCTCATAGAGGGCTATGCTGAAAAAGGAAATATCCTAAGATAAAAACTGAAAAGAAGCTTTCTGAGAAACTGCTTTGTGTTCTGTTAATTCATCTCAGGGAGTTACGGCTTTCCCTTCAAGAAGTCTTTCACAAAGACTGTTCTTGTGTAATTTGCAAAGTGATTTTTGGAAGGCCACAGAGGGCTATGTTGAAAAAGGAAAAATAGTAAGATTAAATCCGAAAAGAAACTGCTTTGTGTTCTGATAATTCATCTCAGAGAGTTACAGATTTCCACTCAAGAGGCCGTTCACTAAGACTGTTCTTCTCAAATTTGAAAGTGATATTTAGAATCCCATAGAGGGCTATGGTGAAAAAGGAATTATTTTCCATTAAAAACTGGAAAGACGCTTTCTGAGAAACTGCTTTGTGTTCTGTTAATTCATCTGACAGAGTTACAACATTTCCCTCAGGAAGCCTTTCGCTAAGGCTGTTGTTGTCGAATGTGCAAAGTGATATTTGGAAGCCCATAGAGGACTATGGTGAAAAAGGAAATATCTTGAGTTAAAAAGCGGAAAGAATCTTTCTGAGAAACTCCCTTTTGTTCTGTTAATTCACCTCACAGAGTTACAGCTTTCCCCTCAATAATTCTTTCGCTAAGACTGTTCTTGTGGAATTTGCAAAGTGAGATTTGGAAGCCCATAGAGGGCTATGGTGAAAAAGGAAATATCGTAAGATAAAAACTGAAAAGAAGCTTTCTGAGAAACTGCTTTGTGTTCTGTGAATTCATCTCACATAGTTACAACATTTCCCTCTAAAACCCTTTCGCTAAGACTGTTCTTGTTGAATTTGCAAAGCGATATTTGGAAGCCCATAGAAGAATATGTTGAAAAAGGAAATATCTTCCGTTAGAAACTGAAAAGAAGCTTGTTGAAAAACTGCTTTGTGTTCTGTTAATTCATCTCACAGAGTTACAACTTTCCCCTCAGGAAATCTTTCGCTTACACTGTTCTTGTGAAATTTGCAAAGTGATATTTGGAATCCCACAGAGGGCTATGGAATAATAGGAAATATCCTCCGTTAAAAACTGGAAAGAAGCTTTCTGAGAAACTGCTTTGTGTTGTGTTAGTTTATCTCACAGAGTTACAGCTTTCCCCTCAAGAAGTCGTTCACTAAGACTTTTCTTGTGGAATTTGCAAAGCGATATTTGGAAGCCCATAGAAGGCTATGGTGAAAATGGAAATATCCTAAGATAAAAACCGAAAAGAAGCTGTCTGAGAAACTGCTCTGTGTTGTGTTAGTTTATCTCACAGAGTTACAGCTTTCCCCTCAAGAAATCGTTCACTAAGACTGTTCTTGTGGAATTTGCAAAGTGATATTTGGAAACCCATAGAGGGCTATGTTGAAAAAGGAAACATCGTAAGATAAAAACTGAAAAGAAGCTTTGTGAGAAATTGCTTTGTGTTCTGTTAATTCGTCTCACAAAGTTACAGCTTTCCCCTCAAGAAGCCTTTCGCTAAGACTGTTCTTGGGGAATTTGCAAAGCGATATTTGGAAACCTATAGAGGGCTAAGGTGAAAAAGGAAATATCTTCCGTTAAAAACTGGAAAGAAGATTTCTGAGAAACTGCTTTGTGTTCTGTTAATGCATCTCACAGGGTTACAGCTTTCCCCTCCAGACACCTTTCGCTAACACTGTTCTTGTGGAATTTGCAAAGTGATATTTGGAAGCCCAGAGAGAACTATGGTGAAAAAGGAAATATCTTCAGTTAAAAAATGAAAAGAAGCTTTCCGAGAAACTGCTTTGTGTTCTGTTAATTCATCTCCAAGAGTTACAGCATTCCCCTCCAGACACCTTTCGCTAACACTGTAATTGTGAAATTTGCAAAGTGATATTTGGAAGCCCAGAGAGAATTATGGTGAAAAAGGAAATACCTTCAGTTTAAAAATGAAAAGAAGCTTTCCGAGAAACTGCTTTGTGTTCTGTTAATTCATCTCAAAGAGTTACAGCTTTCCCCTCAAGAAGCCTTCCACTAAGACTGTTTTTGAGGAATTTCCAAAGTGATATGTGGAAGCCCATAGAAGGCTATTGTGAAAACGGAAATATCCTAAGATACTAACCGAAAAGAAGCTGTCTAAAAAACTGCTTTGTGTTCTGTTAGTTCATCGCACAGAGCTACAGATTTCCTCTCAAGAAGACGTTCACTAAGACAGTTTTGTGAAATTTGGAAAGTGATATTTGGATACCCATAGTGGACTATGGTGAAAAAGGAAATATCTTCCGTTAAAAACTGGAAAGAACCATTCTGAGAAAATGCGGTGTGTTCTGTTAGTACATATGACCGAGTTACAGCTTTCCTCTCAAGAAGCCTTTCGCTAAGACTGTTCTTGTGGGATTTCCAAAGTGATATTTGGAAGCCCATAGAGGGCTATAGTGAAAAAGGAATTATCTTCAGTTAAATACTGGAAAGAAGCTTTCTGAGAGACTGCTTTGTGTTCTGTTAATTCATCTCACAGAGTTACAGCTTCCCCCTCAAGAAACCTTTCGCTAAGACTGTTCTTGTGGAATTTTCAAAGTGATATTTGGAAGCCCATAGAGGACTATGGTGAAAAACGAAACATCTTCCGTTAAAAACTGGAAAGAAGATTTGTGAGAAACTGCTTTTTATTCTGTTAATTCATCTCACAGAGTTACAGATTTCCCCTCCAGAAGCCTTTCGCTAAGACTGTTCTAGTGGAATTTGCAAAGTGATATTTGGAAGCCCATGGAGGGCTATGGTGAAAAGGGTAATAACTTCCGTTAAGAACTGGAAAGAAGCTTTCTAAGAAACTGCCGTGTGTTCTGTTAATACATCTCACCGAGTTACAGCTCTACCCTCAAGAAGCCTTTCTATAAAAATGTTCTTGTGGAATTTGCAATGTGATACTTGGAAGCCCATAGAGGGCTATTTTGAAAATGGAAATACCCTAAGATAAAAACCGAAAAGAAGCTGTCAGAGAAACTGCTTTGTGTTGTGTTAGTTCATCTCACTGTGTTACAGCTTTCCCCTCAAGAAGCCCTTCACTAAGACTGTTCTTGTGAAATTTGCAAACTGATATTTGTAATCCCTTAGAGAGCTATGGTGAAAAAGGAAATATATTCCCTTAAAAACTGGAAATAAGCTTTCTGAGAAACTGCCATGTGTTCTCTTAATGCACCTCACCGAGTTACAGCTTTCCCCTCAAGAAGACTTTCGCTAAGACTGTTGTTGTGGGATTTGCAATGTGATATTTGGAAGTCCATAGACGTCTATTGTGAAAAAGGAAATTTCTTCCGTTAAAAACTGGAAAGAAGATTTCTGAGAAATTGCTATTTGTTCTGTTAATTCATCTCACAGAGTTACAGCTTCTCCTCCAGAAGCCTTTCGCTAAGACTGTTCTTGTGGAATTTGCAAAGTGATATTTGGAAGCCCATAGAAGGCTATTTTGAAAAAGGAATTATCCTAAGATAGAATCTGAAAATAAGCTTTCTGAAAATCTGCTTTGTGTTCTGTTAATTCATCTCACAGAGTTACAGCTTTCCCCTCAAAAAGGCTTTCGGTAAGCCTGTTCTTGTGTAATTTGCAATGTGATATTTTGAAGCCCATAGAAGGCTATGGTGAAAAAGGAAATATCTTCCGTTAAAAACTGGAAGGAATATTTCTGAGAAACTACTTTGTGTTCTGTTAATTCATCTCACAGAGTTACAGGTTTCCCCTCTAGAAGCCTTTCGGTAAGACTGTTTTTTGTTATTTCCAAAGTGATATTTGGAATCCCATAGAGGGTTATGGTGAAAAAGAAATATCTTCCGTTAAAAACTGGAAAGAAGCTTTCTAAGAAACTGCCGTGTGTTCTGGTTATACATCTCACCGAGATACTGCTTTCCTCTCAAATAGCCCTTCGCTGAGACTGTTCTTGTGGGATTTGCAAAGTGATATTTGGAAGCCCATAGAGTGCTGTGGTGAAAAGGAAATATCTTCAGTTAAAAACTTGAAAGAAACTTTCTGAGAAACTGCTTTGTGTTCTGTTAATTCATCTCACAGAGTTACAGCTTTCCCCTCAAGAAACGTTTCGCTAAGACTGTTCTTGTGGAATCTGCAAAGTCATGTTTGGAAGCACATATAGCTCTAAGGTGATAAAGGAAATTTCTTCCGTTAAAAACTGGAAAGAAGATTTCTGAGAAACTGCTTTGTGTTCTGTTAATTTATCACACAGAGTTACAGCTTTCCTCTCCAGAAGCCTTTTGCAAGCCCTTAGAGGGCCATGTTGAAAAAGGAAATATCTTCCGTTAAAAACCGAAAAGAAGCTTTCTGAGAAACTTCTTTCTGTTTTGTTAGTTCATATCACAGAGTTACAGCTTTCCCCTCAAGAAGTCGTTCACTAAGACTATTCTTGTGAAATATTCAAAGTGATATTTATAAAGCCATAGAGGGCTATGGTGAAAAAGGAAATATCCTAAGACAGAAACTGAAAAGAAGGTTTCTGAGAAACTGTTTTGTGTTCTGTTAATACATCTCACAGATTTACATCTTTTCCCTCAAGAAGCCTTTCGCGAAGACTGTTCTTGTGGAATATGTAAAGTGATATTTGGAAGCCCGTACAAGGCTATGGTGAAAAAGGAAATATCTTCAGTTAAAAATTGGATAGAAGCTTTCTGAGAAATTGCTTTGTGTTCTCTTAATTCATCTCACAGAGTTACAGCTTTCCCCTCAAGAAGCCGTTCACTAGGACTATTCTTGTGAAATTTTCAAACTGATATTTGGAAACCCTTACAGAGATATGGTGAAAAAGGAAATATCTTCCGTTAAAAACTGGAAAGAAGCTTTCTGAGAAACTGCCGTGAGTTCTGTTCATACATCTCACCGAGTTACAGCTTTCCTCTCAAGAAACCTTTCTCTAAGGCTGTTCTTGTGGAATTTGCAAAGTGATATTTGGAAGCCCATAGTGGGCTATGGTGAAAAAGGAAAAATCTTCGGGTAAAAACTGGAAATAAGCTTTCTGAGAAACTGCTTTGTGTTCTGTTAATTCATCTCACAGAGTTACAACTTTCCCCTCAAGAAGCCGTTCACTAAGACTTTTCTTGTGGAATTTGCAAAGTGATATTTGGAGTCCCATTGAAGGCTATGGTGAAAAAGAAAACATCCTAAGATAAAAACTGAAATGAAGCTTTCTGTGAAACTGCATTGTGTTCTGTAAATTCATCTCACAGAGTTAGAGATTTCCCCTCAAGAAGTCGTTCACTAAGACTGTTCTTGTGAAACTTGCAAAATGATATTTGGAAGCCCATAGAGGGCTATTGTGAAAATGGAAATATCCTAAGATAAAAACCGAAAAGAAACTGTCTGAGAAACTGCTTTGTGTTGTGTTAGTTTATCTCACAGAGTTACAGCTTTCCCCTCAAGAAGTCGTTCACCAAGACTGTTCTTGTGAAATTTGCAAAGTGATATTTGGAAGCTCATAGAAGGCTATGGTGAAAATGAAAATATCTTCCGTTAAAAACTGGAAAGAAGCATTCTGAGAAACTGCCGTGTGTTCTGTTAATACATCTCACCGAGTTACAGCTTTCCCCTCAAGAACCCTCTCGCTAAGACTGTTCTTGTGGAATTTGCAAAGTGATATTTGGAAGCCCTTAGAGGGCTATGGTTAAAAAGGAAATATCCACCGTTAAAAACTGGAAAGAAGATTGCTGAGAAACTGCTTTGTGTTCTGTTAATTCATCTCACAGAATTACAGCTTTTCCCTCAGAAGCCTTTCGCTAAGATTGTTCTTGTAGAACTTGCAAAGTGATATTTGGAAGCCCATATAGGGCTACGGTGAAAAAGGAAATATCCTCCGTTAAAAACTGCAAAGAAGCTTTCTGAGAAACTGCTTTATGTTCTGTTAATTCATCTCACAGAATTACAGTTTACCCTCCAGCAGCCGTTCACTGAGCCTGTTCTTGTGGAATTTGCAATGCGATATTGGAAGCCCATAGAGGGTTATGGCAAAAAAGGATATATCCTAAGATAAAACCGAAAAGAAGCTTTCTGAGAAAATGCATTGTGTCCTCTTAATTCATCTCACAGAGTTACAGCTTTCCCCTCAAGAAGCCATTCACTAAGACTGTTCCTGTGGAATTTGCAAGGTGATAGTTGAAAGCCCATACAGGGCTACGGAGAAAATGGAAATATGTTGCGTTAAATACTGGAAAGAATCTTTCTAGGAAACTGCTTTGTGTTCTCTTAATTCATCTCACAGAGTTACAGCTTTCCCCTCAAGAAGCCTTTCGCTAAGACTGTTCATGTGGAATTTGCAAAGTGATATTTGGAATCCCATAGAGGACTATGGTGAAAAAGGAAATATCCTAAGGTAAAAACTGAAAAGTAGGTTTCTGAGAAAATGTTTTGTGTTATGTTAATTCATCTTACAGAGTTACAGTTTTACCCTCAAGAAGCCTTTCTCTAAGACTGTTCTTCTGGAATTTGCAAAGTGATATTTGGAAGCCCATAGTGGGCTTTGCTGTAAAAGGAAATATCCTAAGATAAAAAACGAAAAGAAGGTTTCTGAGAAACCGCTTTGTGTTCTGTTAGTTCATCTCACAGAGTTACAGCTTTCCCATCGAGAATCCTTTCGCTAAGACTGTTCTTGTGGAATTTGCAAATATTTTTGTAAGCTCATAGAGGGCTATGCTGAAAAAGGAAATATCCTAAGATAAAAACTGAAAAGAAGCTTTCTGAGAAACTGCTTTGTGTTCTGTTAATTCATCTCAGGGAGTTACGGCTTTCCCTTCAAGAAGTCTTTCACAAAGACTGTTCTTGTGTAATTTGCAAAGTGATTTTTGGAAGGCCACAGAGGGCTATGTTGAAAAAGGAAAAATAGTAAGATTAAATCCGAAAAGAAACTGCTTTGTGTTCTGATAATTCATCTCAGAGAGTTACAGATTTCCACTCAAGAGGCCGTTCACTAAGACTGTTCTTCTCAAATTTGAAAGTGATATTTAGAATCCCATAGAGGGCTATGGTGAAAAAGGAATTATTTTCCGTTAAAAACTGGAAAGACGCTTTCTGAGAAACTGCTTTGTGTTCTGTTAATTCATCTGACAGAGTTACAACATTTCCCTCAGGAAGCCTTTCGCTAAGGCTGTTGTTGTCGAATGTGCAAAGTGATATTTGGAAGCCCATAGAGGACTATGGTGAAAAAGGAAATATCTTGAGTTAAAAAGCGGAAAGAATCTTTCTGAGAAACTCCCTTTTGTTCTGTTAATTCACCTCACAGAGTTACAGCTTTCCCCTCAATAATTCTTTCGCTAAGACTGTTCTTGTGGAATTTGCAAAGTGAGATTTGGAAGCCCATAGAGGGCTATGGTGAAAAAGGAAATATCGTAAGATAAAAACTGAAAAGAAGCTTTCTGAGAAACTGCTTTGTGTTCTGTGAATTCATCTCACATAGTTACAACATTTCCCTCTAAAACCCTTTCGCTAAGACTGTTCTTGTTGAATTTGCAAAGCGATATTTGGAAGCCCATAGAAGAATATGTTGAAAAAGGAAATATCTTCCGTTAGAAACTGAAAAGAAGCTTGTTGAAAAACTGCTTTGTGTTCTGTTAATTCATCTCACAGAGTTACAACTTTCCCCTCAGGAAATCTTTCGCTTACACTGTTCTTGTGAAATTTGCAAAGTGATATTTGGAATCCCACAGAGGGCTATGGAATAATAGGAAATATCCTCCGTTAAAAACTGGAAAGAAGCTTTCTGAGAAACTGCTTTGTGTTGTGTTAGTTTATCTCACAGAGTTACAGCTTTCCCCTCAAGAAGTCGTTCACTAAGACTTTTCTTGTGGAATTTGCAAAGCGATATTTGGAAGCCCATAGAAGGCTATGGTGAAAATGGAAATATCCTAAGATAAAAACCGAAAAGAAGCTGTCTGAGAAACTGCTCTGTGTTGTGTTAGTTTATCTCACAGAGTTACAGCTTTCCCCTCAAGAAATCGTTCACTAAGACTGTTCTTGTGGAATTTGCAAAGTGATATTTGGAAACCCATAGAGGGCTATGTTGAAAAAGGAAACATCGTAAGATAAAAACTGAAAAGAAGCTTTGTGAGAAATTGCTTTGTGTTCTGTTAATTCGTCTCACAAAGTTACAGCTTTCCCCTCAAGAAGCCTTTCGCTAAGACTGTTCTTGGGGAATTTGCAAAGCGATATTTGGAAACCTATAGAGGGCTAAGGTGAAAAAGGAAATATCTTCCGTTAAAAACTGGAAAGAAGATTTCTGAGAAACTGCTTTGTGTTCTGTTAATGCATCTCACAGGGTTACAGCTTTCCCCTCCAGACACCTTTCGCTAACACTGTTCTTGTGGAATTTGCAAAGTGATATTTGGAAGCCCAGAGAGAACTATGGTGAAAAAGGAAATATCTTCAGTTAAAAAATGAAAAGAAGCTTTCCGAGAAACTGCTTTGTGTTCTGTTAATTCATCTCAAAGAGTTACAGCTTTCCCCTCCAGACACCTTTCGCTAACACTGTAATTGTGAAATTTGCAAAGTGATATTTGGAAGCCCAGAGAGAATTATGGTGAAAAAGGAAATACCTTCAGTTTAAAAATGAAAAGAAGCTTTCCGAGAAACTGCTTTGTGTTCTGTTAATTCATCTCAAAGAGTTACAGCTTTCCCCTCAAGAAGCCTTCCACTAAGACTGTTTTTGAGGAATTTCCAAAGTGATATGTGGAAGCCCATAGAAGGCTATTGTGAAAACGGAAATATCCTAAGATACTAACCGAAAAGAAGCTGTCTAAAAAACTGCTTTGTGTTCTGTTAGTTCATCGCACAGAGCTACAGATTTCCTCTCAAGAAGACGTTCACTAAGACAGTTTTGTGAAATTTGGAAAGTGATATTTGGATACCCATAGTGGACTATGGTGAAAAAGGAAATATCTTCCGTTAAAAACTGGAAAGAACCATTCTGAGAAAATGCGGTGTGTTCTGTTAGTACATATGACCGAGTTACAGCTTTCCTCTCAAGAAGCCTTTCGCTAAGACTGTTCTTGTGGGATTTCCAAAGTGATATTTGGAAGCCCATAGAGGGCTATAGTGAAAAAGGAATTATCTTCAGTTAAATACTGGAAAGAAGCTTTCTGAGAGACTGCTTTGTGTTCTGTTAATTCATCTCACAGAGTTACAGCTTCCCCCTCAAGAAACCTTTCGCTAAGACTGTTCTTGTGGAATTTTCAAAGTGATATTTGGAAGCCCATAGAGGACTATGGTGAAAAACGAAACATCTTCCGTTAAAAACTGGAAAGAAGATTTGTGAGAAACTGCTTTTTATTCTGTTAATTCATCTCACAGAGTTACAGATTTCCCCTCCAGAAGCCTTTCGCTAAGACTGTTCTAGTGGAATTTGCAAAGTGATATTTGGAAGCCCATGGAGGGCTATGGTGAAAAGGGTAATAACTTCCGTTAAGAACTGGAAAGAAGCTTTCTAAGAAACTGCCGTGTGTTCTGTTAATACATCTCACCGAGTTACAGCTCTACCCTCAAGAAGCCTTTCTATAAAAATGTTCTTGTGGAATTTGCAATGTGATACTTGGAAGCCCATAGAGGGCTATTTTGAAAATGGAAATACCCTAAGATAAAAACCGAAAAGAAGCTGTCAGAGAAACTGCTTTGTGTTGTGTTAGTTCATCTCACTGTGTTACAGCTTTCCCCTCAAGAAGCCCTTCACTAAGACTGTTCTTGTGAAATTTGCAAACTGATATTTGTAATCCCTTAGAGAGCTATGGTGAAAAAGGAAATATATTCCCTTAAAAACTGGAAATAAGCTTTCTGAGAAACTGCCATGTGTTCTCTTAATGCACCTCACCGAGTTACAGCTTTCCCCTCAAGAAGACTTTCGCTAAGACTGTTGTTGTGGGATTTGCAAAGTGATATTTGGAAGTCCATAGAGGTCTATTGTGAAAAAGGAAATTTCTTCCGTTAAAAACTGGAAAGAAGATTTCTGAGAAATTGCTATTTGTTCTGTTAATTCATCTCACAGAGTTACAGCTTCTCCTCCAGAAGCCTTTCGCTAAGACTGTTCTTGTGGAATTTGCAAAGTGATATTTGGAAGCCCATAGAAGGCTATTTTGAAAAAGGAATTATCCTAAGATAGAATCTGAAAATAAGCTTTCTGAAAATCTGCTTTGTGTTCTGTTAATTCATCTCACAGAGTTACAGCTTTCCCCTCAAAAAGGCTTTCGGTAAGCCTGTTCTTGTGTAATTTGCAATGTGATATTTTGAAGCCCATAGAAGGCTATGGTGAAAAAGGAAATATCTTCCGTTAAAAACTGGAAGGAATATTTCTGAGAAACTACTTTGTGTTCTGTTAATTCATCTCACAGAGTTACAGGTTTCCCCTCTAGAAGCCTTTCGGTAAGACTGTTTTTTGTTATTTCCAAAGTGATATTTGGAATCCCATAGAGGGTTATGGTGAAAAAGAAATATCTTCCGTTAAAAACTGGAAAGAAGCTTTCTAAGAAACTGCCGTGTGTTCTGGTTATACATCTCACCGAGATACTGCTTTCCTCTCAAATAGCCCTTCGCTGAGACTGTTCTTGTGGGATTTGCAAAGTGATATTTGGAAGCCCATAGAGTGCTGTGGTGAAAAGGAAATATCTTCAGTTAAAAACTTGAAAGAAACTTTCTGAGAAACTGCTTTGTGTTCTGTTAATTCATCTCACAGAGTTACAGCTTTCCCCTCAAGAAACGTTTCGCTAAGACTGTTCTTGTGGAATCTGCAAAGTCATGTTTGGAAGCACATATAGCTCTAAGGTGATAAAGGAAATTTCTTCCGTTAAAAACTGGAAAGAAGATTTCTGAGAAACTGCTTTGTGTTCTGTTAATTTATCACACAGAGTTACAGCTTTCCTCTCCAGAAGCCTTTTGCAAGCCCTTAGAGGGCCATGTTGAAAAAGGAAATATCTTCCGTTAAAAACCGAAAAGAAGCTTTCTGAGAAACTTCTTTCTGTTTTGTTAGTTCATATCACAGAGTTACAGCTTTCCCCTCAAGAAGTCGTTCACTAAGACTATTCTTGTGAAATATTCAAAGTGATATTTATAAAGCCATAGAGGGCTATGGTGAAAAAGGAAATATCCTAAGACAGAAACTGAAAAGAAGGTTTCTGAGAAACTGTTTTGTGTTCTGTTAATACATCTCACAGATTTACATCTTTTCCCTCAAGAAGCCTTTCGCGAAGACTGTTCTTGTGGAATATGTAAAGTGATATTTGGAAGCCCGTACAAGGCTATGGTGAAAAAGGAAATATCTTCAGTTAAAAATTGGATAGAAGCTTTCTGAGAAATTGCTTTGTGTTCTCTTAATTCATCTCACAGAGTTACAGCTTTCCCCTCAAGAAGCCGTTCACTAGGACTATTCTTGTGAAATTTTCAAACTGATATTTGGAAACCCTTACAGAGATATGGTGAAAAAGGAAATATCTTCCGTTAAAAACTGGAAAGAAGCTTTCTGAGAAACTGCCGTGAGTTCTGTTCATACATCTCACCGAGTTACAGCTTTCCTCTCAAGAAACCTTTCTCTAAGGCTGTTCTTGTGGAATTTGCAAAGTGATATTTGGAAGCCCATAGTGGGCTATGGTGAAAAAGGAAAAATCTTCGGGTAAAAACTGGAAATAAGCTTTCTGAGAAACTGCTTTGTGTTCTGTTAATTCATCTCACAGAGTTACAACTTTCCCCTCAAGAAGCCGTTCACTAAGACTTTTCTTGTGGAATTTGCAAAGTGATATTTGGAGTCCCATTGAAGGCTATGGTGAAAAAGAAAACATCCTAAGATAAAAACTGAAATGAAGCTTTCTGTGAAACTGCATTGTGTTCTGTAAATTCATCTCACAGAGTTAGAGATTTCCCCTCAAGAAGTCGTTCACTAAGACTGTTCTTGTGAAACTTGCAAAATGATATTTGGAAGCCCATAGAGGGCTATTGTGAAAATGGAAATATCCTAAGATAAAAACCGAAAAGAAACTGTCTGAGAAACTGCTTTGTGTTGTGTTAGTTTATCTCACAGAGTTACAGCTTTCCCCTCAAGAAGTCGTTCACCAAGACTGTTCTTGTGAAATTTGCAAAGTGATATTTGGAAGCTCATAGAAGGCTATGGTGAAAATGAAAATATCTTCCGTTAAAAACTGGAAAGAAGCATTCTGAGAAACTGCCGTGTGTTCTGTTAATACATCTCACCGAGTTACAGCTTTCCCCTCAAGAACCCTCTCGCTAAGACTGTTCTTGTGGAATTTGCAAAGTGATATTTGGAAGCCCTTAGAGGGCTATGGTTAAAAAGGAAATATCCACCATTAAAAACTGGAAAGAAGATTGCTGAGAAACTGCTTTGTGTTCTGTTAATTCATCTCACAGAATTACAGCTTTTCCCTCAGAAGCCTTTCGCTAAGATTGTTCTTGTAGAACTTGCAAAGTGATATTTGGAAGCCCATATAGGGCTACGGTGAAAAAGGAAATATCCTCCGTTAAAAACTGCAAAGAAGCTTTCTGAGAAACTGCTTTATGTTCTGGTAATTCATCTCACAGAATTACAGTTTACCCTCCAGCAGCCGTTCACTGAGCCTGTTCTTGTGGAATTTGCAATGCGATATTGGAAGCCCATAGAGGGTTATGGCAAAAAAGGATATATCCTAAGATAAAACCGAAAAGAAGCTTTCTGAGAAAATGCATTGTGTCCTCTTAATTCATCTCACAGAGTTACAGCTTTCCCCTCAAGAAGCCATTCACTAAGACTGTTCCTGTGGAATTTGCAAGGTGATAGTTGAAAGCCCATACAGGGCTACGGAGAAAATGGAAATATGTTGCGTTAAATACTGGAAAGAATCTTTCTAGGAAACTGCTTTGTGTTCTCTTAATTCATCTCACAGAGTTACAGCTTTCCCCTCAAGAAGCCTTTCGCTAAGACTGTTCATGTGGAATTTGCAAAGTGATATTTGGAATCCCATAGAGGACTATGGTGAAAAAGGAAATATCCTAAGGTAAAAACTGAAAAGTAGGTTTCTGAGAAAATGTTTTGTGTTATGTTAATTCATCTTACAGAGTTACAGTTTTACCCTCAAGAAGCCTTTCTCTAAGACTGTTCTTCTGGAATTTGCAAAGTGATATTTGGAAGCCCATAGTGGGCTTTGCTGTAAAAGGAAATATCCTAAGATAAAAAACGAAAAGAAGGTTTCTGAGAAACCGCTTTGTGTTCTGTTAGTTCATCTCACAGAGTTACAGCTTTCCCATCGAGAATCCTTTCGCTAAGACTGTTCTTGTGGAATTTGCAAATATTTTTGGAAGCTCATAGAGGGCTATGCTGAAAAAGGAAATATCCTAAGATAAAAACTGAAAAGAAGCTTTCTGAGAAACTGCTTTGTGTTCTGTTAATTCATCTCAGGGAGTTACGGCTTTCCCTTCAAGAAGTCTTTCACAAAGACTGTTCTTGTGTAATTTGCAAAGTGATTTTTGGAAGGCCACAGAGGGCTATGTTGAAAAAGGAAAAATAGTAAGATTAAATCCGAAAAGAAACTGCTTTGTGTTCTGATAATTCATCTCAGAGAGTTACAGATTTCCACTCAAGAGGCCGTTCACTAAGACTGTTCTTCTCAAATTTGAAAGTGATATTTAGAATCCCATAGAGGGCTATGGTGAAAAAGGAATTATTTTCCGTTAAAAACTGGAAAGACGCTTTCTGAGAAACTGCTTTGTGTTCTGTTAATTCATCTGACAGAGTTACAACATTTCCCTCAGGAAGCCTTTCGCTAAGGCTGTTGTTGTCGAATGTGCAAAGTGATATTTGGAAGCCCATAGAGGACTATGGTGAAAAAGGAAATATCTTGAGTTAAAAAGCGGAAAGAATCTTTCTGAGAAACTCCCTTTTGTTCTGTTAATTCACCTCACAGAGTTACAGCTTTCCCCTCAATAATTCTTTCGCTAAGACTGTTCTTGTGGAATTTGCAAAGTGAGATTTGGAAGCCCATAGAGGGCTATGGTGAAAAAGGAAATATTGTAAGATAAAAACTGAAAAGAAGCTTTCTGAGAAACTGCTTTGTGTTCTGTGAATTCATCTCACATAGTTACAACATTTCCCTCTAAAACCCTTTCGCTAAGACTGTTCTTGTTGAATTTGCAAAGCGATATTTGGAAGCCCATAGAAGAATATGTTGAAAAAGGAAATATCTTCCGTTAGAAACTGAAAAGAAGCTTGTTGAAAAACTGCTTTGTGTTCTGTTAATTCATCTCACAGAGTTACAACTTTCCCCTCAGGAAATCTTTCGCTTACACTGTTCTTGTGAAATTTGCAAAGTGATATTTGGAATCCCACAGAGGGCTATGGAATAATAGGAAATATCCTCCGTTAAAAACTGGAAAGAAGCTTTCTGAGAAACTGCTTTGTGTTGTGTTAGTTTATCTCACAGAGTTACAGCTTTCCCCTCAAGAAGTCGTTCACTAAGACTTTTCTTGTGGAATTTGCAAAGCGATATTTGGAAGCCCATAGAAGGCTATGGTGAAAATGGAAATATCCTAAGATAAAAACCGAAAAGAAGCTGTCTGAGAAACTGCTCTGTGTTGTGTTAGTTTATCTCACAGAGTTACAGCTTTCCCCTCAAGAAATCGTTCACTAAGACTGTTCTTGTGGAATTTGCAAAGTGATATTTGGAAACCCATAGAGGGCTATGTTGAAAAAGGAAACATCGTAAGATAAAAACTGAAAAGAAGCTTTGTGAGAAATTGCTTTGTGTTCTGTTAATTCGTCTCACAAAGTTACAGCTTTCCCCTCAAGAAGCCTTTCGCTAAGACTGTTCTTGGGGAATTTGCAAAGCGATATTTGGAAACCTATAGAGGGCTAAGGTGAAAAAGGAAATATCTTCCGTTAAAAACTGGAAAGAAGATTTCTGAGAAACTGCTTTGTGTTCTGTCAATTCAACTCTCAGAGTTACAGCTTTCCCCTCAAGAAGCCTTTTGCTAAGGCTGTTGTTGTGTAATTTTCAAAATGATATTTGGAAGCCCATAGAGGGCTATGGTGAAAAAGGAAATATCTTGCGTTAAAAACTAGAAAAAAGTTTTTTGAGAATCTGCCGTGTGTTATGTTAATACATCTCACCGAGTTAGAGCTTTACCCTTAAGAAGCCTTTCGCTAAGACTGTTCTTGTGGGATTTGCAAAGTGATATTTGGAAGCCCATAGAGGGCTATGGTGAAAAAGGAAATATTCTAAGATAAAAACTGAAAAGAAGCTTTCTCAGAAACTGCTTGGTGTTCTGTTAATTCATCTCACAGGGTTACAGCTTCACCTCCAGAAGCCTTTCGCTAAGACTGTTCTTATGTAATTTGCAAAGTGATATTTGGAAGCCCATACAGGGCTATGGTGAAAAAGGAAATATCTTCAGTTAAAAACTGGAAAGAAGCTTTCTGAGAAACTGCTTTGTGTTCTGCTAATTCTTCTCACAGAATTACAGCTTTCCCCTCAAAAAGCCTTTCGCTAAGGCTGTTCTTGTGGAATTTTCAAAGTGATATTTAGAAGCCCATAAAGGGCTACGGTGAAAAAGGAAATATCTTCCGTTAAAAACTGGAGAGAAGCTTTCTGAGAAGCTGCTATGTGTTCCGTTAATTCATCTCACGGAGTTAAAACTTTCCCCTCAGGAAGCCTTTTGCTAAGACTGTTCTTGTGGAATTTGCAAAGTGATATTTGGAAGCCCTTGGTGACTATGGTGAAAAAGGAAATATCTTCCGTTAAAAACTGGAAAGAAGATTTCTGAGAAACTACTTTGTGTTCTGTTAGTTCATCTCACAGAGTTACAGATTTCCCCTCCAGAAGCCCTTCTCTAGGACTGTTCTTTAGGAATTTGAAAAGTGATATTTGGTAGCACTTTGAGGTCTATTGTAAAAAAGGAAATGTCCTAAGATAAAAACGGAAAAGAGGCTTTTCAATTCATCTCACAGAGTCACAGCTTTCCCCTCAAGATGCCATTCACTAAGACTCTTCTTGTGGAATTTGCAAAGTGATATTTGGTAGTCCAAAGTGGGCTATGGTGATAAAGGAAATATCTTCAGTTAAAAACTGAAAAGGAACTTTTGTGAAACTGCTTTGTGTTCTGTTAATTCATCTCAAAGAGTAACAGCTTTCCCCTCAAGAAGCCTTTCGCTAAGACTGCTCTTGTGGAATTTGCAAAGTGATATTTAGAAGCCCACAGAGGGCTATGGTGAAAAAGGAAATAGCCTAAGATAAAAACTGAAAACAAGCTTTTTGAGAAGCTGCTTTGTGTTCTGTTAATTCATCTCACAGTTTTCCAGCTTTCCCCTCAAGAAGCCTTTCTCTAAGACTGTTCTTGTGGAATTTGCAAAGAGATATTTGGAAGCCCTTAGAGGGCTATGGTGAAAAATGATATACCTTCAGTTAAAAACTGGAAAGAAGCTTTCTGAGAAACTGCTTTTTGTTCTGTTAATTCATCTCACAGAGTTACAGTTTTCCCCTCAAGATGACTTTCGCTAAGAGTGTTTTTGTGGAATTTGCAAAGTGATATTTGGAAACCCTAGATGGCTATGGTGAAAAAGGAAATATCTTCCATTAAAAACTGGAAAGAAGATTTCTGAGAAACTGCTTTGTGTTCTGTTAATTCGTCTCACAGAGTTGTAGCTTTCCCCTCAGAAAGCCCTTCGCTAAGGATGTTGTTGTGGAATTTGCAAAGTGATATTTGGAATCCAATAGAGGGCTATGGTGAAAATGGAAATATCCTAAGATAAAAACTGAAAAGAACCTTACTGAGAAACTGCTTTCTCTTCTGTTAGTTCATCTCACAGTGTTACAGCGTTCCGCTCAAGGAGCCGTTCACTAAGACTGTTCTTGTGGAATTTGCCAAGTGCCATTTTGAAGCCCTTAGAAGGCTATGGTGAAAAAGTAAATATCCTAAGATAAAAACTGAAAGGAAACTTACTGAGAAACTGCTTTGTTTTCTGTTATTTCAACTCACAGAGTTACAGCTTTACCCTCAAGAAGCCTTTCGCTAAGGCTGCTGTTGTGGTATTTGCAAAGTGATATTTGGAAGCCCTTAGAGGGCTACAGTGAAAAAGGAAATATCTTCAGTTATAAACTGAAAAGAAGCTTTCTGAGAAACTGCTGTGTGTTCTGTTAATTCATCTCAAAGAATTAGAGCTTTCCCATGATGACACCTTCTGCTAAGATTGTTCTTGTGGAATTTGCAAAGTGATAATTAGAAGCCAATGGATGGCTAAGGTGAAAAAGGAAATATCCTAAGATAAAAAACGAGAAGAAACTTTCTGAGAAACTGCTTTGTGTTCTGTTAGTTAATCTCCCAGTGTTACCGCTTTCCCCTCAAGAAGCCACTCCACAAGAAGCCTTTCGTTAAGACAGTTCCTGTGGGATTTGCATAGTGATATTTGGAAGTCCATAGAGGGCTATGGTGAAAAAGGAAATATCCTAAGATGAAAACTGGAAAGAAGATTTCTGAGAAACTGCTTTGTGTTCTGTTAATTTATCTCACAGAATTACAGCTTTGCTCTCCAGAAGCCTTTCGCTAAGACTGTTCTTGTGGAATTTGCAAAGTGATTTTGGAAGCCCATAGAGGGCTATGGTGAAAAAGGAAATATCTTTAGTTAAAAACTGGAAAGAAGCTTTATGAGTAACTCCTTTGTGTTCTGTTTATTCATCTCACCGATTTACAGCTTTCCCCTCAAGAAGCCGTTCACTAAGACTGTTCTTGTGGAATTTGCAAAGTGATATTTGGAAGCCCATAGATGGCTATGGTGAAAAAGGAAATGTCTTCCCTTAAAAACTGGAAAGAAGCTTTCTGAGAAACTGCTTTGTGTTCTGTTAATTCATCCCATGAGTTGCAGCTTTCCCCTCCAGAAGTCTTTGTCTAAGACTGTTCTTGTGGAATTTGCAAGGAGAAATTTCGAAGCCCATAGAGGTCTATGTTGAAAAAGGGAATATCTTCCGTTAAAAACAGAAAAGAAGCTTTCTGAGAAACTGCTTTGTGTTCTGTTAGTTCATCTCACAGAGTTTGAGCTTTCCCCTCAAGAAGCCATTCACTAAGACTCTTCTTGTGCAATTTGCAAATTCATATTTGGTAACCCATAGAGGGCTATGGTGTAAAAGGAAATATCTCCCGTTAAAAAGGGGAAAGAAGCTTTATGAGAAACTGGCGTGTTTTCTTTTAATACATCTCACCGAATTAGAGCTTTCCCCTCCAGAAGTTTTTCGCTAAGACTGTTCTTGTGGAATTTGCAAGGTGATATTTGGAAGACTATAGAGGGCTGTGGTGAAAAAGGAAATAGCCTAAGATAAAAACTGAAAAGAAGCTTTCACAGAAACTGCTTTGTGTTCTGTTAATTCATCTCACACAGTTACAGCTTTCCCTTCCAGAAGCCTTTCGCTAAGACTGTTACTGTGGAATTTGCAAAGTGATATTTGGAAGCTCATAGAGGGCAATGATGAAAAAGGAAATATCTTCAGTTAAAAACTGAGAAGAAGCTTTCTGAGAAACTGCCGTGTGTTCTGTTAATTATACATCTGACCGAGTTACAGCTTTCCCCACAAGAAGCCTTCGCTAAGAATGTTTACGTGAGATATTCAAAGTCATATTTGGAAGCCCATAGAGGGCTATGGTGAAAAAGGAAATATCTTCCGTTAAAATCTGGAAAGAAGCTTTCTGAGAAACTGCTTTGTGTTCTATTAATTCATCTCAGAGAGTTACAGCTTCCCCTCAAGAAGCTTTGCACTAAGACTTTTCATGTGGAATTTGCAAAGTTATATTTGGAAGCCCTTACAGGGCTATGGTGAAAAAGGAAATATTCTAAGATAAAAACTGAATAGAAGCCTTCGGAGAAACTGCTTTGTGTTCTGTTAATTCAACTCACAGGGTTACAGCTTTCCCCTCAAGAAGCCTTTCGCTAAGACTGTTCTTGTGTGATTTGAAAAGTGATGTTGGGAAGCCCATCGAGGGCTGTGGTGAAAAAGGAAATTACCTAAGATAAAAACTTAAAGGGAGCTTTCTGAGAAACTGCCTTGTGTTCTGTTAATTCATCTCACAGATTTACAGCTTTCCCCTCAACAAGCCTTTCGCTAAGACTGTTCTTGTGCGATTTGCAAAGTCATATTTGGAAGCCCATAGAGCGGTATGGTGAAAAAGGAAATTTCTTCAGTTAAAAACTGGAAAGAAGGTTTCTGTGAAACTGTTTTGTGTTCTGTTAATTCATCTCTCAGAGTTACAGCTTTCCCCTCCAGAATCTTTTCCTTAAGACTATTCTTGTGGAATTTGCAAAGTGATATTTGGAACCCCTAGAGGGCTATGGTGAAAAAGGAAATATCTTCAGTTAAAAACTGGAAAGAAGCTTTCTGAGAAACTGCTTTCTGTTCTGTTAATTTATCTCACAGAGTTACAACTTTCCCCTCCAGAAGCCCTTCGTTAAGACTGTTCTTGTGGAATTTGAAAAGTGATATTTGGAAGCACATAGAGGGCTATGGTGAAAAAGTAAATATCTTCCGCTAAAAACCGAAAAGAAGCTCTTTGAGAAACTGCTTTGTGTTCTGTTAGTTCATCTCACAGAGTTTCAGCTTTCTCCTCAAGAAGCCGTTCACTAAGACTGTTCTTGTGAAATTTGCAAAGTGATAGTTGGAAACCCATAGAGGGCAATGGTGAAAAAGGAAATATCTTCCGTTAAAAACTGGAAAGAAGCTTTCTGAGAATCTGCTTTGTGTTCTGTTAATTCATCTCACAGAGTTACAGCTTGCCCCTCCAGAAGTCTTTTGCTAAGACTGATCTTGTGGAAATTGCATAGTGATATTTGGAAGCCCGTAGAGGGCTATGGTGAAAAAGGATATATCTTACGGTAAAAACTGGAAAGAAGGTTTCTGAGAAACTGCTTTGTGTTCTCTTAATTCATCTCACAGTGTTAAAAACTTCCCCTCCAGAAGCCCTCCGCAAAGACTGTTCTTCTGGAAATTGCAAAGTGATATTTGGAAGCCCATAGAGGGCTATGGTGAAAAAGAAAATATGTTCCGTTAAAAACTGGAAAGAAGATTTCTGAGAAACTGCTTTGCGTTCTCTTAATTCATCTCACAGAGTTACAGCACTTTCCTCCAGAAGCCCTTCGCTAAGACTGTTCTTGTGGAATTTGCAAAGTGATATTTGGAAGCCCATAGAGGGCTTTGGTGAAAAAGGAAATATCTTCAGTTAAAAACTGGCAAGAAACTTTCTGAGAAACACCTTTGTGTTCTGTTAATTCATTCTCACAGAGTTACAGCTTTCCCCTCAAGAAGCATTTCGCTAAGACTGTTCTTGTGGAATTTGCAATGTGATATTTGGAAGCCCATGGAGGGATATGGTGAAAAAGGAAATATCTTCAATTAAAAACTGGAAAGAAGCTTTCTGAGAAACTGCTTTGTTTTCTGTTAATTCATCTCGCAGAGTTACAGCTTTCCCCTCAAGAAGTCTTTCGCTAAGACGGTTCTTGTGGAATTTGCAAAGTGATATTTGGAAGCCATGGGAGGGCTATGGTGTAAAAGGAAATGTCCTCGGATCAAAACTGGAAAGAAGCTTTCGAACAAACTGTTTTGTGTTCTGTTAATTCATCTGACAGAGTTTCAGCTTTCCCCTGAAGAAGCCGTTCGCTAAGACTGTTCTTGTGGAATTTGCAAAGTTATATTTGAAAGCCCGTAGAGGGCTATGGTGAAAAAGGAAATACCTTCAGTTAAAAACTGGAAAGAAACTTTCTGAAAAACTGCTTTGTATTCTGTTAATTCACCTCACAGAGTTTCTGCTTTCCCCTCTAGAAGCCTTTCGCTAAGACTGTTCTTGTGGAATTTGCAAAGTGATATTTGAAAGCCCGTAGAGGGCTATGGTGAAAAAGGAAATACCTTCAGTTAAAAACTGGAAAGAAACTTTCTGAGAAACTGCTTTGTATTCTGTTAATTCACCTCACAGAGTTTCCACTTTCCCCTCCAGAAGCCTTTCACTAAGACTGTTCTTGTGGAATTTGCAAAGTGATATTTGTAAGCCCATAGAAGTCGATGGTGAAAACGTAAATACCCTAAGATAAAAACTGAAAAGAACCTTTCTGAGAAACTGCTTTGTGTTTTGTTAATTCATCTCACAGAGTTACAGGTTTCCCCTCAAGAAGCCTTTCACTAAGACAGTTCTTGTGGAATATGCAAAGTGATATTTGGAAGCTCATAGTGACCTATAGTGAAAAAGGATATATCTTCAGTTAAAAACTGAAAAGAAACTTTCTGAGAAACTGCTTTGTGATATATGACTTCCACTCACTGAGTTACAGCTGTATTTCGTAGAGCTGTTTGGCAGCCTTATTGCTCTGGAATCTGAGAACTGTTATTTCGGATCCCTTTGAAGACTGAAGGGCCAAAGTAAATATCCACCGCTAAAAGTTAGAAAGAAGCTTTCTGAGAAACTTCTTTGTGATCTGCGAATTCATTTCACAGAGTTACAGCTTTCCCCTCAAGAAGCCTTTCGCTAAGATTATTCTTGTGCAATTTGAAAAATGATATTTGGAAGCCAATAGACGGCTATGGTGAAAACGAAATATCCTCAGATAAAAACTGGAAAGAAGCTTTCTGAGAAATTACTTTGTGTTCTTTTAATTCATCTCACAGACTTACAGCTTTCCCCTCTAGAAGTCTTTCGTTAAGACTGTTCTTGTGGAATTTGAAATGTGATATTTGGAAGCCCATAGAGCGCTATGGAGAAAAGGAAATATCTTCAGATAAAAACTCTAAAGAACATTCCTGAGAAACTGCTTTGTGTTCTGTTAATTCACCTAACAGAGTTACAACTTTCCCCTCTAGAAGCCTTTCGCTAAGACTGTTCTTGCTGTATTTTCAAAGTGATATTTTGAAGCCCATAGAGGGCTACGGTGAAAAAGGATATAGCTTCAGTTAAAAACTGAAAGAGGCTTTCTGAGAAACGGTTTAGTATTATGTGACTTCCACTCACTTAGTTACAGCTGTATTTCCTAGAGCTGTTTGATAGCCTTATTTCTATGGAATCGGAGAACTGTTATTTTGGATCCCTTTGAAGACTATAGGGCCAAAGGAAATATTTGCCGCTAAAAGTGAGAAAGAAGCTTTCTGAGAAACTTCTCTGAGATCTGTTAATTCATCTCACAGAGTTACAGCATTCCACTCAAGAAGCCTTTCGCTAGGACTGCTCTTTTTGAATTTGCAAAGTGATATTTCGAAGCCCATAGAAGGCTGTGGTGAAAAGGGAAATGTCTTCAGTTAAAAAATGGAAAGAAGCTTTCTAAGAAACTGCTTTGTGTTCTGTTAATTCATCTCAAAAAGTTACAGCTTTACCCTCAAAAAGACTTTTGCTAAGACTCTTCTTGTGTAATACTCATAGTGATATTTGTAAGCCCTTAGAGGGCTATGGTGAAAAAGGAAATATCCTAAGATAAAAGCTGAAAAGAAGCTTTCTGAGAAACTGCTTTGTGTTCTCTTAATTCACCTCACAGAGTTACAGCTTTCCCCTTAAGAAGCCTTTCGGTAAGACTGTTCTTGTGGAATATGCAGAGTGGTATTTGTAAGCCCATAGAGGGCTATGGTGAAAAAGGAAATATCCTAAGATAAAAACTGAAAAGGACCTTTCTGAGAAAATGCTTTGTGATATGTGACTTCCACTCACTGAGTGAGAGCTATATGTCGTAGAGCTGTTTGCTAACCTTATTTCTGTGTAATCTGAGAAGGGATAATTCGGTTCCCTTTGAAGACTATAGGGCCAAAGGAAATATCCGCCATAAAAGTGAGAAAGAAGCTTTCTGAGAAACAGCTTTCTGATCTGTGAATTCATCCCACAGAGTTACAGCTTTCCCCTGAGGAAGCCTTTCGCTATGACTGTTCTTGTGGAATTTGCAAAGTGACATTTCGAAGGCCATAGAGAGCTATGGTGAAAAGGAAATATCTTCGGTTTAAAACGGGAAAGAAGCTTTCTGAGACACTGCGTTGTGTTCTGTTAATTCATCTCACAAAGTTACAGCTTTCCCCTCACGAAGCCTTTCCCTAAGACTGTTCTTGTCGAATTTGGGAAGTGACATTTAGAAGCCTACAGAGGTCTACGGTGAAAAAGGAAATAACCTAAGATAAAAACTGAAAATAAGCTTTCTGAAAAACTGCTTTGTGTTCCCTTAATTCATCTCACAGAGTTACAGCTTTCCTCCCAAGAATCCTTTCTCTAAGACTGTTCTTGTGCAATTTAGAACGTGATATTCAGAAGCCCATAGAGGGCTATGGTGAAAACGGAAATATCCTCCGTTAAAAACTGGAAAGAAGCTTTCTGAGAAACTGCTTTGTGTTCTGTTAATTCATCTCACAGAGTTACAGCTTTCCCCTCAAGAAGCCTTTTGCTAAGACTGTTCTTGTGGAATTTGCAAAGTGATATTTGGAAGCGCGAAGAGGGCGACAGTGAAAAAGGAAATAACTTCAGTTAAAAACTGGAGAGAAGCTTTCTGAGAAACTACTTTGTGTTCTGTTAATTCATCTCACAGAGTTACAGCTTTCCCCTTGAGAAGTCTTTCGCTAAGACTGTTCTTGTGGAATTTGCAAAGTGATATTTGGAAGCCCAGAGAGGGCTATGGTGAAAAATGAAATATCTTCAGTTAAAAACTGGAAAGAATCTTTCTGAGAAACTGCTTTCCATTCTGTCAATTCATTTCACAGACTTACAGCTTTTACCTCAAGAAGCCTTTGGCTAAGACAGTTCTTGCGGAATTTGCAAAGTGATATTTGGAAGCCCATAGAGGGCTTTGCTGAAAAAGGAAATATCTTCCGTTAAAAACTGGAAAGAAGCTTTCTGAGAAACTGCTTTGTGTTCTGTTAATTCATCTCACAGAGTTACAGCTTTCCCCTCAAGAAGCCTTTCGCTAAGACAATTCTTGTGGAATTGCAAAGTGATATTTTGAAGCCAAAAGAGGGCTATGGTGAAAAACGAAATATCTTCAGTTAAAAACACTAAAGAAGCTTTCTGAGGAACTGCTTTGTGTTCTGTTAATTCAGCTCACAGAGTTACAGCTTTCCTTTCATGAAGCCTTTCGCTAAGACTGTTCTTGTGGAATTTGCAAAGTGATATTTGGAAGCCCATAGAGGGCTATGGTGAAAAAGGAAATATCTTCCATTAAAAAGTGGAAAGAATCTTTCTGGGAAACTGCATTGTGTTCTGTTAATTCATCTAACAGAGTTACAGCATTCCCCCAAGAAGCCTTTCGCTAAGACTGTTCTTGTGAAATTTGCAAAGTGATATTTGGAAGCCCATATAGGGCTATGGTTAAAAAGGAAATAACTGCCGTTAAAAACTGGAACGAAGATATCTGAGAAACTGCCTTGTGTTCTGTTAATTCGACTCACAGAGTTACTGCTTTCCCGTCAAGAAGCCTTACCCTAACACTGTTCTTGTGGAATTTGGAAAGTGATATTTAGAAGCCTACAGTGGTCGACGTTGAAAAAGGAAAAAGCCTAATATAAAAACTGAAAGTAAGCTTTCTGAGAAACTGTTTTGTGTTCTGTTAACTCATCTCACAGAGCTATAGCTTTCCACTCAAGAAGCCTTTCGCTAAGACTGTTCTTGTGGAATTTAGAACGTGATATTTAGAAGCCCATAGAGGGCTATGGTGAAAAAGGAAATATCCTCCGTTAAAAACTGGAAAGAAGCTTTCTGAGAAACTGCTTTTTGTTCCGTTAATTCATCTCACAGTGTTACAGCTTTCCCCTCAAGAAGCTTTTCGCTAAGACTGTTCTTGTGGGATTTGCAAAGTGATATTTGGAAGCCCAGAGAGGGCTATGGTGAAAAAGGAAACATCGTAAGATAAAAACTGAAAAGAAGCTTTGTGAGAAATTGCTTTGTGTTCTGTTAATTCGTCTCACAGAGCTATAGCTTTCCCCTCAAGAAGCCTTTCCCTAAGACTGTTCTTCTGGAATTTGCAAAGTGACATTTAGAAACCCGTAGAGGGCTTTGGAGAAAAAGGTAATATCTTCCATTAAAAATCGGAAAGAATCTTTCTGAGAAACTTCTTTGTGTTCTGTTATTTCATCTCACAGAGTTACAGCTATCCCCTCGAGAAGCCATTCATTAAGAATGTTCTTGTGGAATTTGCAAAGTGATATTTGGAAGAACATAGAGGGCTATGTTGAAAAAGGAAATATCCTATGATAAAAACCGAAAAGAAACTTTCTGAGAAACTGCGTTGTGTTCTCTTAACTCATCTCACGGAGTTATACCTTTCTCCTCAAGAAGTCGATCACTAAGACTATTCTTGTGGAGTTTGCAAAGTGATATTTGGAAGTTCATAGAGGGCTATGGGGAAAAAGGAAATATCTTCAGTTAAAAACTGGATAGAAGCTTTCTGAGAAGTTACTTTGTGTTCTGTTAATTCATCTCACAGAGTTACAGCTTTCCCCTTAAGAAGCCTTTCCCTAAGGCTGTTCTTGTGGAATTTGGAAGGTGATATTTAGAAGCCCATAGAGGTCTATGGTGAAAAAGGAAATAGCCTGAGATAAAAACTGAAAATAAGCTTTCGGAGAAACTGCTTTGTGTTCTGTTAATTCATCTCACAGTGTTACAGCTTTCCCCTCAAGTAGTCTTTCACTAGGACTGTTCTTGTGTCATTTCGAAAGTGGTATTTAGAAGGCCATAGAGGGCTATGGTGAATAAGGAAATATTTTCCGTTATAAAATGGATAGAAGCTTTCTGAGAAAGTGCTTTGTGTCCTGTTAATTCATCTCACAGAGTTACAGCTTTCTCCTCAAGAAGTCTTTCGCTAAGACTGTTCTTGTGGAATTTGCAAAGTGATTTTAGAAGCCCCTAGAGGGTTATGGCAAATAGGAAATATTCTAAAATAAAAACTGAAAAGAAGCTTTCTGAGAAACTGCTTTATCTTCTCTTAATTCATCTCACAGAGTTATAGCTTTCCCCTCAAGAAGCCGTTCACTACGATTATTCCTGTGGAAATTTCAAGGTGATATTTGGAAGCCCATAGAGGGCTATGATGAAAAAGGAAATATCTTCCGTTAAAAACTGGAAAGAATGTTTTTTAGAAACTGCTTTGTGTTCTGTTTATTCATCTCACAGATTTACATCTTTCCCCTCAAGATGCCTTTCGCTAAGACTGTTCTTGTGGAATTTGCAAAGTGGTATTTGGAAGCCCATAGAGGGCTACGGTGGAAATAGAAATATCCTAAGATAAAAACCGAAAAGAAACTTTCTCAGAAACTGCTTTGTGTTCTGGTAATTCATCTCACAGAGTTACACCTTTCTCCTCAAGAAGCCTTCTCTAACACTGTTCTTGTGGAATTTGAAAAGTGATATTTCGAAGCCCATGGGGGCTGTGGTGAAAAAGGAAATATCTTTTGTTAAAAACTGGAAACAAGATTTCTGAGAAACTGCTTTGTGTTCTGTTAATTCATCTCACAGAGTTACACCTTTCCCGTCATGAAGCCGTTCACTAAGACTGTTCTTGTGGATTTTGCAAAGTGATATTTGGATGCCCGTAGAGGGCTATGGTGAAAAAGGAAATATCCTAAGATAAAAACTGCAAAGAAGGTTTCTGAGAAACTACTTTGAGTTCTGTTATATCATCTCAAATAGTTACAGCTTTCACCTCAAGAAGCCATTTGCTAAGACTGTTCTTGTGGAATTTGCAAAGTGATATTTGGAAGCCCATAGAGGGCTATGGTGAAAAAGGAAATAACTTCCGTGAAAAACTGCAAAGAAGCTTTCTGAGAAACTGCTTTCTGTTCTGTTAATTCATCTCACAGACTTACGGATTTCACCTCAAGAAGCCTTTCGCTAAGTCTGTTCTTGTGGAATTGGCAAGGTGATATTTGGAAGCCCATAGAAGGCTATTGAATAAGGAAATATCTTTAGTTAAAAACTGGAAAGAAGCTTTCTGAGAATCTGCTTTGTGTTCTGTTAATTCATCTCACAGAATTACAGCTTTCCCCTCAAGAAACCTTTTGCTAAGACTGTTCTTGTGGAATTTGCAAAGTGATATTTGGAATCCCATAGAGGGCTATGATTAAAAAGGAAGTATCTTCCTTTAAAAACCGAGAGAAGCTTTCTGAGAAATTGCTTTGTGTTCTGCTAATTCATCTCACAGAGTTACAGGTTTCCCCTCAAGAAGCCTTTCGCTAAGACTGTTCTTGTGGAATTTGCAAAGTGATATTTGGAAGCCCATAGAGGGCTATGGTGAAAAAGGAAATATCTTCCGTTAAAAAGTGGAAAGAAGCTTTCTGAGAAACTGCTTTGTGCTCTGTTAATTCATCTCACAGAGTTACAGCTTTCCCCTCCAGAAGCCTTTCGCTAAGACTGTTCTTGTGCTATTTGCAAAGTGGTATTTGGAAGCCCTTAGAGGGCAATTTTGAAAAAGGAAATATCTTCCGTTAAAAAGTGGAAAGAAGCTTTCTGAGAAACTGGTTTGCGTTCTGTTAACTCATCTCACAGAGTTACCGCTTTCCCCTCAAGAAGCCTTTCGCTAAGACTGTTCTTGTGGAATTTGCAAAGTGATATTTGGAAGCCCATAGAGGGCTATGGTGAAAAAGGAAATATCTTGTGTTATAAACTACAAAGAAGCTTTCTGAGAAACTGCTTTCTGTTCTGTTAATTCATCTCACAGACTTACGGATTTCACCTCAAGAAGCCTTTCACTAAGAATGTTCATGTGGAATTGGCAAAGTGATATTTGGTAGCTCCTAGAGGGCTATGGTGAAAAAGGAAATACCTTCCTTTAAAAACTGGAAAGAAGCTTTCTGAGAAATTGTTTGTGTTCTGTTAATTCATCTCACATAGTACAGCTTTCCCCTCAAGAAGCCTTTCGCTAAGACTGTTCTTGTGGAATTTGCAAAGTGATATTTGGAAGCCCAAAGAGTGCTATGGTGAAAAGGAAATATCCTCCGTTAAAAACTGGAGAGAAGCTGTCTGAGAAACTGCTTTGTGTTCTGTTAATTCATCTCACAGAATTACAGCTTTCCCCTCAAGAAGTCTTTCGCTAACGCTGTTCTTGTTGATTTTGGAAAGTGATATTTAGAATCCCATAGAGGGCTACGGTGAAAAAAGAAATATCTTCCATTAAACAGTGGAAAGAAGCTTTCTGAGAAACCGCTTTCTGTACTGTTAATTCATCTCAGAGTTACAGATTGATCCTCAAGAATCCTTTCGCTAAGACTGTTCTTGTGGAATTTGCAAAGTGATATTTGGAAGCCCATAGAAGGCTACGGTGAAAAAGGAAATATCTTCCGTTAAAAACTTGAACGAAGCTTTCTGAGAAACTGCTTGTGTTCTGTTAATTCTTCCAACATATTTACAGCTTTCCCCTCAAGAAGCCGTTTGCTAAGACTGTTCTTGTGGAATTTGCAAAGTGATATTTCGAAGCCCATAGAGGGCTATGGTGAAAAAGGAAATATCTTCCGTGAAAAACTGCAAAGAAGCTTTCTGAGAAACTGCTTTCTGTTCTGTTAATTCATCTCACAGACTTACGGATTTCACCTCAAGAAGCCTTTCGCTAAGTCTGTTCTTGTGGAATTGGCAAAGTGATATTGGGAAGCCCATAGAAGGCTATTGAATAAGGAAATATCTTTAGTTAAAAACTGGAAAGAAGCTTTCTGAGAATCTGCTTTGTGTTCTGTTAATTCATCTCACAGAATTACAGCTTTCCCCTCAAGAAACCTTTTGCTAAGACTGTTCTTGTGGAAGTTGCAAAGTGATATTTGGAAACCCATAGAGGGCTATGATTAAAAAGGAAGTATCTTCCTTTAAAAACCGAGAGAAGCTTTCTGAGAAATTGCTTTGTGTTCTGTTAATTCATCTCACAGAGTTACAGGTTTCCCCTCAAGAAGCCTTTCGCTAAGACTGTTCTTGTGGAATTTGCAAAGAGATATTTAGAAACCCTTAGAGGGCTATGGTGAAAAAGGAAATAACTTCCCTAAAAAACAGGAAAGAAGCTTTCTGAGAAACTGCTTTGTGTTGTGTTAGTTCATCTCACAGTGTTTCTGCTTTCCCATCAAGAAGACTTTCGCTAATACAGCTCTTGTGCTATTGCAAAGTGGTATTTGGAAGCCCTTAGAGGGCAATTTTGAAAAAGGAAATATCTTCCGTTAAAAAGTGGAAAGAAGCTTTCTGAGAAACTGCTTTGCGTTCTGTTAATTCATCTCACAGAGTTACAGCTTTCCCCTCAAGAAGCCTTTCGCTAAGACTGTTCTTGTGGAATTTGGAAAGTGATATTTGGAAGCCCATAGAGGGCTATGGTGAAAAAGGAAATATCTTGTGTTATAAACTGCAAAGAAGCTTTCTGAGAAACTGCTTTCTGTTCTGTTAATTCATCTCACAGACTTACGGATGTCACGTCAAGAAGCCTTTCACTAATACTGTTCATGTGGAATTGGCAAAGTGATATTTGGTAGCTCATAGAGGGCTATGGTGAAAAAGGAAATACCTTCCTTTAAAAACTGGAAAGAAGCTTTCTGAGAAATTGCTTTGTGTTCTGTTAATTCATCTCACATAGTACAGCTTTCCCCTCAAGAAGCCTTTCGCTAAGACTGTTCTTGTGGAATTTGCAAAGTGATATTTGGAAGCCCATAGAAGGCTACGGTGAAAAAGGAAATATCTTCCGTTAAAAACTTGAAAGAAGTTTTCTGAAAAACTGCTTGTGTTCTGTTAATTCTTCCAACATAGTTACAGCTTTCCCCTCAAGAAGCCTTTCCCTGTGACTGTTCTTGTGGAATTTGCAAAGTGATATTTGGAAGCCCAGAGAGGGATATGGTGTAAAGGAAATATCTTCCGTTAAAAACTGGAAGGAAGCTTTCTGAGAAACTGCTTTGTGTTCTGTTTATTCATTTCATAGAGTTACAGCTCTCTCCTCAATAAATATTTCACTAAGACTGTTCTTGTGGAATTTGGAAAGTGATATTTGAAAGCCCTTAGAGGGCCATGGTGAAAAAGGAAATACCTTCCATTAAAAAGTGGAAAGAAGCTTTCTGAGAAACTGCTTTGTGTTCTGTTACTTCATCTCACAGAGTTACAGCTTTTCCCTCAAGAAGCCTTTCGCTAAATAGTACGGCGATTCCTCAAGGATCTAGAACTAGATGTACCATATGACCCAGCCATCCCATTACTAGGTATATACCCAAAGGATTATAAATTATGCTGCTATAAAGACACATGCACACGTATGTTTATTGCAGCACTATTCACAATAGCAAAGACTTGGAATCAACCCAAATGTCCATCAGTGACAGATTGGATTAAGAAAATGTGGCACATATACACCATGGAATACTATGCAGCCATAAAAAAGGATGAGTTTGTGTCCTTTGTAGGGACATGGATGCAGCTGGAAACCATCATTCTCAGCAAACTATCACAAGAACAGAAAACCAAACACCGCATGTTCTCACTCATAGGCGGGAACTGAACAATGAGATCACTTGGACTCGGGAAGGGGAACATCACACACCGGGGCCTATCATGGGGAGGGGGGAGCGGGGAGGGATTGCATTGGGAGTTATACCTGATGTAAATGACGAGTTGATGGGTGCTGACGAGTTGATGGGTGCAGCACAGCAACAGGGCACAAGTATACATATGTAACAAACCTGCACGTTATGCACATGTACCCTAGAGCTTAAAATATAAAAAAAAAAAAAAAAAAAAAAAGAAGCAACCAACCACATCCCTCTTTCCCACTAGAGGCTTCCAGGCTGAAACAGGTTGATACAGGGAGAGGAGGAGAAGATACGCAACTAAGTCACATTTTGAGATCTGTTTAATAATAATTCTAATTTCATGTTCTCACTTATTTGTGAGATCTAAAAATCAGAACAATTGAACTCATGGAGATAGAGAGTAGAAGCGTGGTTACCAGAGGCTGGGAAGGGTAGTGGGGGTTTGAGGCAAAGCTGGAGATGGTTAATGGGTACAAAAAAACAGAAAGAATAAATAAGATCTAGTATTTGATAGCACAACAAGGCGACTATAGTCAGTAATAATTTAACTGTGCATTTTAAAATAACTAAAAGAGTCTAATTGGATTGCTTGTAACACAAAGGATAAATGCTTGAGAGAATGGATACCCCATTTTACATGATGTGATTATTATTCATTGCATGCCTGAATCAGAACATCTCATGCACCCCATAAATACATATATCTACTATATACCCACAAAATTGAAATAAATAATTTTAAAAAATAAAAAATAAAAAATAATCTACCACTTATTTTTTAGGAAAAGCACATAACTAAATTGTTACAAAAGGATTGACCAAACAATCCTTTGAACGGTTTGAGTCAGCAGTTGTGGCAGGAATGCGGTTGGGGGAAAAGGGGAGAAGTGAGTGAAGACAAAAGGAATTGGACAAGTGTTGATGTTGGTGAAATGAATGATGAGTACCTAGAGGTAATCCACTATTGTATGCATTTGGAATTTATCATAAAAATATTTTTGAAAGAACATATTCACTACTGAAAATTCAAACAAGGGGAATAAATTAAAGACCACTTATCATCCTATAATTTCAAACATTAAAAAGATTTATTATTTTATGAGAAAATTATAGCATTATTATATAAATATGGTATATTAATTTTTAAATAGCATTATACCTGAGCATTTTGCTAAGTTATTGTAATGTATCAAATATATATTTTACTTATTTTTATAAAAGGGAGACATAAAGTAAGCCTAAAAGAGATATACTAGAATAATAAGTACTAGAAATATAAAATAATTCTATATAAAATGATTAAATATAAATATGAAAAGAATTATAATTTAATTGCACCAGGAAAAATCATACTTGATTTAAAAAACCTTGTAAAGTAAAATAGAATTCAAAAAGCTTTAATTGTATTTGTATTTGACACTGTTATACTTAGTTTTTTAGCATGATATAATTATGAAAAATATTTAAAGCAATGTTATTACCTGTGGAAGACATCCGAGTTCTGGAGACATTGGCGGCGAATCTGTATAGGTTTGCAGCTCCCTCCATTCTTGCTTCCTCAGAAGGAATTCCACTAAGGGGCATAAGGCAGAAAGTGAGACAGAGGTAATTCTCAGAGCAGGAGTGAAGGTTTATTAAAAGGCTTTAAAACAGAAAGGAAAAGAAGGGAAGTACAACCTGGAAGAGGACCAAGTGGGAGACTTGAGAAGCCAAGTGCACAGCTTGACTTCTTGACTTGGGGTTTTATACATTGGCATACTTCCGGGATCTTGCCTTACTTCTCCTCACTCCTGAGATCTCATTGGGAAGTTGCTGATCAGTTTCAGGTGTTTTCTATTAGAAGCCTGCCTTTCCTTGCCGCCAGGTATGACCAATTACTACTTTAGAGAAACAGTTAACAACCCCTTGACCATCAACTGAGGGTCTCCCAACACATTTGGTGTGTGGAAGAGGGGAGCCCTCTCCTGCCCTGCTCGTACTTGACTAGCTTTCTATGGCAACAATAGTTGTTGAATATTCTTTATGTACTAAGTAATAAGAATTCTGATATTTCATGAGTGATTGTTACACAAAATTATATAAATAAAAAAGAAATTAAGCATGTAATATTAAAAAAAAAAAAGTGGAAAGAAGCTTTCTGAGAAACTGCTTTGTGTTCTGTTAATTCATCTCAGAGAGTTACAGCTTTCCCCTCAAGAAGCCTTTCGCTAAGACTGTTCTTGTGGAAATTCAAAGTGATATTTGGAAAGCCATAGAAGGATATGGTGAAAAAGGAAATATCTTCTGTTAAAAACTGGAAAGAAGCTTTCTGAGAAACTGCTTTGTGTTCTGTTAATTCATCTCACAGAGTTACAGCTTTCCCCTCAGGAAGCCTTTTGCTAAAGCTGTTCTTGTGGAATTTGCAAAGTGATATTTGGAAGCCCATAGAGGTCTATGGTGAAATAGGAAATATCCTAAGATAAAAACTGAAAAGAACCCTTCTAAGAAACTGCATTGTGTTCTGTTAATTCATCTCACAGAGATACAGCTTTCTCCTCAAGAAGCTTTTCGCTAAGACTGTTCTTCTGGAATTTGCAAAGTGATATTTGGAAGCCCATAGAGGGCTACGGTGAAAAAGGAAATAACTTCCGTTAGAAACAGGAAAGAAGCTTTCTGAGAAACTGCTTTGTGTTCTGTTAATTCATCTCACAGAGTTACATCTTTCACCTCAAGAAGCTTTTCGCTAAGACTGTTCTTGTGGAATTTGCAAAGTGATATTTGGAAGCCCATAGAGGGCTATGGTGAAAAAGAAAATATCTTCCGTTAAAAAGTGTAAAGAAGCTTTCTGAGAAACTGCTCTGTGTTCTGTTAATTCATCTCACAGTGTTAAAAATTTCACCTCAAGAAACTTTTAGCTAACGCTGATCTTGTGGAATTTGAAAAGGGATATTTGGAAGCCCATAAGGGGCTATGGTGAAAAAGGAAGTATCTTCCGTTAAAATCTGGAAAGAAGATTTCTGAGAAACTACTTTGTGTTCTGTTAATTCATCTCAGAGACTTACAGCTTTCCCCTCATGAAGCCTTTCCCTAAGACTGTTCTTGTGGAATTTGCAAAGTGATATTTGGAAGCCCACAGAGGGCTATGGTGAAAAAGGAGGTATCCTAAGATAAAAACTGAAAAGAAGCTTTCTGAGAAACTGCTTTGTGTTATGTCAATTTATCTCACAGAGTTACAGCTTTCCCCTCAAGAAGACTTTCGCGATGGCGGTTCTTGTGGAATTTGCAAAGTCACATTTGGAAGGCCATGGAGGATTACGGTGAAAAAGGAAACATTTTCAGTTAAAAACTGGAAAGAAGCTTTCTGAGAAACTGCTTTGTGTTCTGTTAATTCATTTCACAGAGTTACAGCTTTCCCCTCAAGAAGCCTTTCCCTAAGAATGTTCTTGTGGAATTTGCAAAGGGATATTTGGAAGACCTTAGAAGGCTATGGTGAAAAAGGTAATATCCTAAGATAAAAACTGAAAAGAAGCTTTCTGAGAAACTGCTTAGTGTTCTGTTAGTTCATCTCACAGGGTTACAGCTTTCCCCTCAGGAAGCCGTTCAATAAGACTGTTCTTGGGAAATTTGGAAAGTAATATTTGGAAGCCCATAGAGGGCTATGGTGAAAAAGAAAATATCTTCCATTAAAAACTGTAAAGAATCTTTCTGAGAAACTACCTTGTGTTCTGTTAATTCATGTCACAGAGTTACAACTTTCCACTCAAGAAGCCTTACCCTAAGACTGTTCTTGTGTAATTTGCAAAGAGATATTTGGAAGCCCATAGAGAGCTGTGGTGAAAAAGGAAATATCTTCCTAAAAAGGTGGAAAGAAGCTTTCTGAGAGACTGCTTTGTGTTCCATTAATTAATCTCACAGAGTTACAGCTTTCCCCTCAAGAAGCCTTTCGCGGATGGCCGAATAGGAACAGCTCCAGTCTCCAACTCCCAGCGCGAGCGACACAGAAGACCGGTGATTTCTGCATTTTCAACTGAGGAGGGGCGGAGCAAGATGGCCAAATAGGAACAGCTCCAGTCTCAAACTCCCAGCGCGAGCGACACAGAAGACCGGTGATTTCTGCATTTTCAACTGAGGTACTGGGTTCATCTCACTGGGGAGTGCCAGACGATTGGTGCTGGTCAGCTGCTGCAGCCTGACCAGCGAGATCTGAAGCAGGGCGAGGCATTGCCTCACCTGGAAAGCGCAAGGGGGAAGGGAATCCCTTTTCCTAGCCAGGGCACACCTGGCCGGGAGGGTCCCACACCCACGGAGCCTCCCTCATTGCTAGCACAGCAGTCTGTGATCTACCGGCAAGGCAGCAGCGAGGCTGGGGGAGGGGCGCCCGCCATTGCTGAGGCTTAAGTAGGTAAACAAAGCTGCTGGGAAGCTCGAACTGGGTGGAGCTCACAGCAGCTCAAGGAAACCTGCCTGTCTCTGTAGACTCCACCTCTGGGGACAGGGCACAATAAACAATAACAAACGCAGCAGCTCTGCAGACGCAAACGACTCTGTCTGACAGCTTTGAAGAGAGCAGTGGATCTCCCAACACGGAGGTTGAGATCTGAGAAGGGACAGACTCCCTGCTCAAGTGGGTCCCTGACCCCTGAGTAGCCTAACTGGGAGACATCCCCCACTAGGGGCAGTCTGACACCCCACACCTCACAGGGTGGAGTACACCCCTGAGAGGAAGCTTTCAAAGCAAGAATCAGACAGGTACACTCGCTGTTCAGAAATATACTATCTTCTGCAGCCTCTGCTGCTGATACCCAGGCAAACAGGGTCTGGAGTGGACCTCAAGCAATCTCCTACAGCTACAACCTACAGCTGAGGATCCTGACTGTTAGAAGGAAAGCTATCAAGCAGGAAGGACACCTACACCAAAACCCCATCAGTACATCACCATCATCAAAGACCAGAGGCAGATAAAACCACAAAGATGGGGGAAAAGCAGGGCAGAAAAGCTGGAAATTCAAAAAATAAGACCGCATCTCCCCCGGCAAAGGAGCGCAGCTCATGGCCAGCAACAGATCAAAGCTGGACGGAGAATGACTTTGACGACATGAGAGAAGAAGGCTTCAGTCCATCAAATTTCTCAGAGCTAAAGGAGGAATTATGTACCCAGCGCAAAGAAACTAAAAATCTTGAAAAAAAAGTGGAAGAATTGATGGCTAGAGTCATTAATGCAGAGAAGCTCACAAATGAAATGAAAGAGACGAAAACCATGGCACGAGAAATACGTGACAATTGCACAAGCTTCAGTAACCGACTCGATCAACTGGAAGAAAGAATGTCAGCGATGGAGGATCAAATGAATGAAATGAAGCGAGAAGAGAAACCAAAAGAAAAAAGAAGAAAAAGAAATGAACAAAGCCTGCAAGAAGTATGGGATTATGTAAAAAGACCAAATCTACGTCTGATTGGGGTGCCTGAAAGTGAGGGGGAAAATGGAACCAAGTTGGAAAACACTCTTCAGGATATCATCCAGGAGAACTTCCCCAACCTAGTAGGGCAGGCCAACATTCAAATCCAGGAAATACAGAGAACGCCACAAAGATACTCCTCGAGAAGAGCAACTCCAAGACACATAATTGCCAGATTCACCAAAGTTGAAATGAAGGAAAAAATCTTAAGGGCAGCCAGAGAGAAAGGTCGGGTTACCCACAAAGGGAAGCCCACCAGACTAACAGCAGATCTCTCGGCAGAAACTCTTCAAGCCAGAAGAGAGTGGGGGCCAATATTCAACATTGTTAAAGAAAAGAATTTTAAACCCAGAATTTTATATCCAGCCAAACTAAGTTTCATAAGTGAAGGAGAAATAAAATCCTTTACAGATAAGCAAATGCTTAGAGATTTTGTCACCACTAGGCCTGCCTTACGAGAGACCCTGAAGGAAGCACTAAACATGGAAAGGAACAACCGGTACCAGCCATTGCAAAAACATGCCAAAATGTAAAGACAATCAAGGCTAGGAAGAAACTGCATCAACTAATGAGCAAAATAACCAGTTAATATCATAATGGCAGGATCAAGTTCACACATAACAATCTTAACCTTAAATTTAAATGGACTAAATGCTCCAATTAAAAGACACAGACTGGCAAACTGGATAAAGAGTCAAGATCCATCAGTCTGCTGTATTCAGGAGACCCATCTCACACGCAGAGACATACATAGGCTCAAAATAAAGGGATGGAGGAAGATTTACCAAGCAAATGGAGAACAAAAAAAAGCGGGGGTTGCAATAGTAGTCACTGATAAAACAGACTTTAAACCATCAAAGATCAAAAGAGACAAAGAAGGCCATTACATAATAGTAAAGGGATCAATTCAACAGGAAGAGCTAACTATCCTAAATATATATGCACCCAATACAGGAGCACCCAGATTCATAAAGCAAGTCCTTAGAGACTTACAAAGAGACTTAGACTCCCATTCAATAATAATGGGAGACTTCAACACTCCACTGTCAACATTAGACAGATCAACGAGACAGAAAGTTAACAAGGATATCCAGGAAATGAACTCAACTCTGCAGCAAGCAGACCTAATAGACATCTATAGAACTCTCCACCCCAAATCAACAGAATATACATTCTTCTCAGCACAACATCGTACTTACTCCAAAATTGACCACGTAATTGGAAGTAAAGCACTCCTCAGCAAATGTACAAGAACAGAAATTATAACAAACTGTCTCTCAGACCACAGTGCAATCAAATTAGAACTCAGGACTAAGAAACTCAATCAAAACCGCTCAACTGCATGGAAACTGAACAACCTGCTCCTGAATGACTACTGGGTACATAACGAAATGAAGACAGAAATAAAGATGTTCTTTGAAACCAATGAGAACAAAGATACAACATACCAGAATCTCTGGGACACATTTAAAGCAGTGTGTAGAGGGAAATTTATAGCACTAAATGCCCACAAGAGAAAGCAGGAAAGATCTAAAATTGACACTCTAACATCGCAATTAAAAGAACTAGAGAAGCAAGAGCAAACACATTCGAAAGCTAGCAGAAGGCAAGAAATAACTAAGATCAGAGCAGAACTGAAGGAGTTAGAGACACAAAAAAGGATCCAAAAAATCAATGAATCCAGGAGTTGGTTTTTTGAAAAGATCAACAAAATTGACAGACCACTAGCAAGACTAATAAAGAAGAAAAGAGAGAAGAATCAAATCGACGCAATTAAAAATGATAAAGGGGATATCACCACTGACCCCACAGAAATACAAACTACCATCAGAGAATACTATAAACACCTCTATGCAAATAAACTGGAAAATCTAGAAGAAATGGATAATTTCCTGGACACTTACACTCTTCCAAGACTAAACCAGGAAGAAGTTGAATCCCTGAATAGACCAATAGTAGGCTCTGAAATTGAGGCAATAATTAATAGCCTACCAACCAAAAAAAGTCCAGGACCAGATGGATTCACAGCTGATTTCTACCAGAGGTACAAGGAGGAGCTGGTACCATTCCTTCTGAAACTATTCCAATCAATAGAAAAAGAGGGAATCCTCCCTAACTCATTTTATGAGGCCAACATCATCCTGATACCAAAGCCTGGCAGAGACACAACAAAAAAAGAGAATTTTAGACCAATATTCCTGATGAACATCGATGCAAAAATCCTCAATAAAATACTGGCAAACCGGATTCAGCAGCACATCAAAAAGCTTATCCACAATGATCAAGTGGGGCTTCATCCCTGGGATGCAAGGCTGGTTCAACATTCGCAAATCAATAAACGTAATCCAGCATATAAACTGAACCAAAGACAAGAACCACATGATTATCTCAATCGATGCAGAAAAGGCTTTTGACAAAATTCAACAGCCCTTCATGCTAAAAACGCTCAATAAATTCGGTATTGATGGAACGTACCTCAAAATCATAAGAGCTATTTATGACAAACCCACAGCCAATATCATACTGAATGGGCAAAAACTGGAAAAATTCCCTTTGAAAACTGGCACAAGACAGGGATGCCCTCTCTCACCTCTCCTATTCAACATAGTGTTGGAAGTTCTGGCTTGGGCAATCAGGCAAGAGAAAGAAATCAAGGGGATTCAGTTAGGAAAAGAAGAAGTCAAATTGTCCCTGTTTGCAGACGACATGATTGTATATTTAGAAAACCCCATTGTCTCAGCCCAAAATCTCCTTAAGCTGATCAGCAACTTCAGCAAAGTCTCAGGATACAAAATTAATGTGCAAAAATCACAAGCATTCTTATACACCAGTGATAGTCAAACAGAGAGCCAAATCAGGAATGAACTTCCATTCACAATTGCTTCAAAGAGAATAAAATACCTAGGAATCCAACTTACAAGGGATGTAAAGGACCTCTTCAAGGAGAACTACAAACCACTGCTCAGTGAAATAAAAGAGGACACAAACAAATGGAAGAACATACCATGCTCATGGAGAGGAAGAATCAATATCGTGAAAATGGCCATACTGCCCAAGGTAATTTATAGATTCAATGCCATCCCCATCAAGCTACCAATGAGCTTCTTCACAGAATTGGAAAAAACTGCTTTAAAGTTCATATGGAACCAAAAAAGAGCCCGCATCTCCAAGACAATCCTAGGTCAAAAGAACAAAGCTGGAGGCATCACGCTACCTGACTTCAAACTATACTACAAGGCTACAGTAACCAAAACAGCATGGTACTGGTACCAAAACAGAGATATAGACCAATGGAACAGAACAGAGTCCTCAGAAATAATACCACACATCTACAGCCATCTGATCTTTGACAAGCCTGAGAGAAACAAGAAATGGGGAAAGGATTCCCTATTTAATAAATGGTGCTGGGAAAATTGGCTAGCCATAAGTAGAAAGCTGAAACTGGATCCTTCCTTACTCCTTATATGAAAATTAATTCAAGATGGATTAGAGACTTAAATGTTAGACCGAATACCATAAAAATCCTAGAGGAAAACCTAGGTAGTACCATTCAGGACATAGGCATGGGCAAAGACTTCATGTCTAAAACACCAAAAGCAACGGCAGCAAAAGCCAAAATTGACAAATGGGATCTCATTAAACTAAAGAGCTTCTGCACAGCAAAAGAAACTACCATCAGAGTGAACAGGCAACCTACAGAATGGGAGAAAATTTTTGCAATCTACTCATCTGACAAAGGGCTAATATCCAGAACCTACAAAGAACTCAAACAAATTTACAAGAAAAAAACAAACAACCCCATCAAAAAGTGGGCAAAGGATATGAACAGACATTTCTCAAAAGAAGACATTCATACAGCCAACAGACACATGAAAAAATGCTCATCATCACTGGCCATCAGAGAAATGCAAATCAAAAGCACAATGAATTACCATCTCACACCAGTTAGAATGGCGATCATTAAAATGTCAGGAAACAACAGGTGCTGGAGAGGATGTGGAGAAATAGGAACACTTTTACACTGTTGGTGGGATTGTAAACTAGTTCAACCATTGTGGAAAATAGTATGGCGATTCCTCAAGGATCTAGAACTAGATGTACCATATGACTCAGCCATCCCATTACTAGGTATATACCCAAAGGATTATAAATTATGCTGCTATAAAGACACATGCACACGTATGTTTATTGCAGCACTATTCACAATAGCAAAGACTTGGAATCAACCCAAATGTCCATCAGTGACAGATTGGATTAAGAGAATGTGGCACATATACACCATGGAATACTATGCAGCCATAAAAAAGGATGAGTTTGTGTCCTTTGTAGGGACATGGATGCAGCTGGAAACCATCATTCTCAGCAAACTATCACAAGAACAGAAAACCAAACACCGCATGTTCTCACTCATCGGCGGGAACTGAACAATGAGATCACTTGGACTCGGGAAGGGGAACATCACACACCGGGGCCTATCATGGGGAGGGGGGAGCGGGGAGGGATTGCATTGGGAGTTATACCTGATGTAAATGACGAGTTGATGGGTGCAACACACCAACATGGCACAAGTATACATATGTAGCAAACCTGCACGTTGTGCACATGTACCCTACAAGTTGAAGTTTAATAATGATAAATAAATTTAAATAAATAAATAAATAAATAAATAAAGAAGCCTTTCGCGAAGACTCATCTTGTGGAATTTGCAAAGTGATATTTGGAAGCCCATAAAGGGCCATGGTGAAAAAGGAAATATCTTCAGTTAAAAACTGGAAAGAAGCTTTCTGAGAGACTGCTTTGTATTCTCTTAATTCATCTCACACAATTACCGCTTTCCCCTCAAGAATCCTTTCGCTAAGACTGCTCTTGTGGAATTTGCAGAGTGATATTTGGAAGCCCATAGAGGACTATGGTGAAAAAGGAAATATCTTCAGTTACAAACTGGAAAGAAGCTTTCTGACAAACTGCTTTGTGTTCTGTTAATTCATCTCACAGAGTTACAGCTTTCCCCTCAAGATGTCTTTCTCTGAGACTGTTCTTGTGGAAACTGCAAAGTGATGTTTGGAAGCTCAAAGGGGCTATGGTGAAAAAGGAAATACACTAAGATAAAAACCGAAAAGAAACTTTCTGAAAAACTGCTTAGTGTTCTGTTAGTTCATCTCACAGAGTTACAGCTTTCCCCTCAGGAAGCCGTTCACTAAGACTGTTCTTGTGAAATTTGGAAAGTAATATTAGGAAGCCCATAGAGGGCAATGGTGAAAAAGAAAATATCTTCCATGAAAAACTGTAAAAAATCTTTCTGAGAAACTGACTTGTGTTCTGTTAATTCATGTCACAGAGTTACAGCTTTCCACTTAAGAAGCCTTTCCCTAAGACTGTTCTTGTGGAATTTGCAAAGTGATATTTGGAAGCCCATAGATGGCTATGGTGAAAGAGAAAATATCTTCCTTAAGAAACTGGAAAGAAGCTTTCTGAGAGACAGCTTTGTGTTCCATTAATTAATCTCACAGAGTTACAGCTTTCCCCTCAAGAAGCCTTTCGCTAAGACTGTTCTTGTGGAATTTGCAACGTGACATTTGGAAGCCCATAAAGGGCCATGGTGAAAAAGGAAATATCTTCAGTTAAAAACTGGAAAGAAGCTTTCTGAGAGACTGCTTTGTATTCTCTTAATTCATCTCACACAATTACAGCATTCCCCTCAAGAAGCCTTTCGCTAAGACTGCTCTTTTGGAATTTGAAGAGTGATATTTTGAAGCCCATAGAGGGCTATGGTGAAAAAGGAAATATCTTCCGTTAAAAACTGGAAAGAAGCTTTCTGAGAAACTGCTTTGTGTTCTGTTAATTCATCTCACAGTGTTACAGCTTTCCCTCAGGAATCCTATAGTTAAAGCTGTTCTTGTAGAATTTGCAAAGCGATATTTGGAAGCCCATAGAGGGCTATGGTGAAAAAGTAAATATCCTAAAATAGAAACTGAAATGAAACTTTCTGAGAAACTGTTATGTGTTCTGTTAATTCATCTCACAGAGTTACAGCTTTCCCCTCAAGAAGCCTTTCGCTAAGACGGTTCTTGTGGAATTTGCAAAGTGATATTTGGAAGCCCATAGAGGGCTATGGCGAGAAAGGAAATATCCTAGGATAAAAACTGAAAATAAGCTTTCTGAGAAACTGCTTTGTGTTCTGTTAATTCAACTACCAGAGTTACCGTTTCCCCTCAAGTAGCCTTTCTCAAGAAGCCTTTCGCTAAGACTGTTCTTGTGGAATTTGCAAAGTGATGTTTGGAAGCGCATAGAGGGCTATGGTGAAAAAGCAAATATCTTCAGTTAAAAACTGGAAAGAATCTTTCTGAAAAACTGCTTTATGTTCTGTTAGTTCATCTCACAGAGTTACAGCTTTCCCGCAAGGAACCGTTCACTAAGGCTGTTGTTGTGGAATTTGCAAAGTGATATTTGGAAGCCCATTGAGGGCTATGTTGAAAAAGGAAATATGCTAAGATAAAAACTGAAAAGAAGGTATCTGAGAAACTGCTATGTGTTCTGTTAATGACCTCACAGAGTTACAGCTTTCCCTTCAAGAAGATTTTCGCTAAGTCTGTTCTTGTGGAATTTGCAAAGGGATATTGGGAAGCCCGTAGAGGGCTATGGTGAAAAAGGAAATATCTCCGGTAAAAAACTGGAAAGAAGCTTTCCGAGAAACTGCTTTGTGTTCTGTTAATTCATCTCACAGAGTTACAGCTTTCCCCTCAAGAAGCCTTTCGCGGATGGCCGAATAGGAACAGCTCCAGTCTCCAACTCCCAGCGCGAGCGACACAGAAGACCGGTGATTTCTGCATTTTCAACTGAGGTACTGGGTTCATCTCACTGGGGAGTGCCAGACGATCGGTGCTGGTCAGCTGCTGCAGCCTGACCAGCGAGAGCTGAAGCAGGGCGAGGCATTGCCTCACCTGGAAAGCGCAAGGGGGAAGGGAATCCCTTTTCCTAGCCAGGGGAACTGAGACACACAACACCTGGAAAATCGGGTAACTCCCACCCCAATACTGTGCTTTAAGCAAACAGGCACACCAGGAGATCATATCCCACACCTGGCCGGGAGGGTCCCACACCCACGGAGCCTCCCTCATTGCTAGCACAGCAGTCTGTGATCTACCGGCAAGGCAGCAGCGAGGCTGGGGGAGGGGCGCCCGCCATTGCTGAGGCTTAAGTAGGTAAACAAAGCTGCTGGGAAGCTCGAACTGGGTGGAGCTCACAGCAGCTCAAGGAAACCTGCCTGTCTCTGTAGACTCCACCTCTGGGGACAGGGCACAATAAACAATAACAAACGCAGCAGCTCTGCAGACGCAAACGACTCTGTCTGACAGCTTTGAAGAGAGCAGTGGATCTCCCAACACGGAGGTTGAGATCTGAGAAGGGACAGACTCCCTGCTCAAGTGGGTCCCTGACCCCTGAGTAGCCTAACTGGGAGACATCCCCCACTAGGGGCAGTCTGACACCCCACACCTCACAGGGTGGAGTACACCCCTGAGAGGAAGCTTTCAAAGCAAGAATCAGGCAGGTACACTCGCTGTTCAGAAATATTCTATCTTCTGCATCCTCTGCTGCTGATACCCAGGCAAACAGGGTCTGGAGTGGACCTCAAGCAATCTCCTACAGCTACAACCTACAGCTGAGGATCCTGACTGTTAGAACGAAAGCTATCAAAAAGGAAGGACACCTACACCAAAACCCCATCAGTACATCACCATCATCAAAGACCAGAGGCAGATAAAACCACAAAGATGGGGAAAAAGCAGGGCAGAAAAGCTGGAAGTTCAAAAAATAAGAGCGCATCTCCCCCGGCAAAGGAGCGCAGCTCATCGCCAGCAACAGATCAAAGCTGGACGGAGAATGACTTTGACGACATGAGAGAAGAAGGCTTCAGTCCATCAAATTTCTCAGAGCTAAAGGAGGAATTACGTACCCAGCGCAAAGAAACTAAAAATCTTGAAAAAAAAGTGGAAGAATTGATGGCTAGAGTCATTAATGCAGAGAAGCTCACAAACGAAATGAAAGAGACGAAAACCATGGCACGAGAAATACGTGACAAATGCACAAGCTTCAGTAACTGACTCGATCAACTGGAAGAAAGAATGTCAGCGATGGAGGATCAAATGAATGAAATGAAGCGAGAAGAGAAACCAAAAGAAAAAAGAAGAAAAAGAAATGAACAAAGCCTGCAAGAAGTATGGGATTATGTAAAAAGACCAAATCTACGTCTGATTGGGGTGCCTGAAAGTGAGGGGGAAAATGGAACCAAGTTGGAAAACACTCTTCAGGATATCATCCAGGAGAACTTCCCCAACCTAGTAGGGCAGGCCAACATTCAAATCCAGGAAATACAGAGAACGCCACAAAGATACTCCTCGAGAAGAGCAACTCCAAGACACATAATTGCCAGATTCACCAAAGTTGAAATGAAGGAAAAAATCTTAAGGGCAGCCAGAGAGAAAGGTCGGGTTACCCACAAAGGGAAGCCCACCAGACTAACAGCAGATCTCTCGGCAGAAACTCTTCAAGCCAGAAGAGAGTGGGGGCCCATATTCAACATTCTTAAAGAAAAGAATTTTAAACCCAGAATTTTATATCCAGCCAAACTAAGTTTCATAAGTGAAGGAGAAATAAAATCCTTTACAGATAAGCAAATGCTTAGAGATTTTGTCATCACTAGGCCTGCCTTACAAGAGACCCTGAAGGAAGCACTAAACATGGAAAGGAACAACCGGTACCAGCCATTGCAAAAACATGCCAAACTGTAAAGACAATCAAGGCTAGGAAGAAACTGCATCAACTAATGAGCAAAATAACCAGTTAATATCATAATGGCAGGATCAAGTTCACACATAACAATCTTAACCTTAAATTTAAATGGACTAAATGCTCCAATTAAAAGACACAGACTGGCAAACTGGATAAAGAGTCAAGATCCATCAGTCTGCTGTATTCAGGAGACCCATCTCACACGCAGAGACATACATAGGCTCAAAATAAAGGGATGGAGGAAGATTTACCAAGCAAATGGAGAACAAAAAAAAGCGGGGGTTGCAATACTAGTCTCTGATAAAACAGACTTTAAACCATCAAAGATCAAAAGAGACAAAGAAGGCCATTACATAATGGTAAAGGGATCAATTCAACAGGAAGAGCTAACTATCCTAAATATATATGCACCCAATACAGGAGCACCCAGATTCATAAAGCAAGTCCTTAGAGACTTACAAAGAGACTTAGACTCCCATGCAATAATAATGGGAGACTTCAACAATCCACTGTCAGCATTAGACAGATCAACGAGACAGAAAGCTAACAAGGATATCCAGGAATTGAACTCATCTCTGCAGCAAGCAGACCTAATAGACATCTATAGAACTCTCCACCCCAAATCAACAGAATATACATTCTTCTCAGCACCACATCATACTTACTCCAAAATTGACCACGTAATTGGAAGTAAAGCACTCCTCAGCAAATGTACAAGAACAGAAATTATAACAAACTGTCTCTCAGACCACAGTGCAATCAAATTAGAACTCAGGACTAAGAAACTCAATCAAAACCGCTCAACTACATGGAAACTGAACAACCTGCTCCTGAATGACTACTGGGTACATAACGAAATGAAGGCAGAAATAAAGATGTTCTTTGAAACCAATGAGAACAAAGATACAACATACCAGAATCTCTGGGACACATTTAAAGCAGTGTGTAGAGGGAAATTTATAGCACTAAATGCCCACAAGAGAAAGCAGGAAATATCTAAAGTTGACACTCTAACATCGCAATTAAAAGAACTAGAGAAGCAAGAGCAAACACATTCGAAAGCTAGCAGAAGGCAAGAAATAACTAAGATCAGAGCAGAACTGAAGGAGATAGAGACACAAAAAACCCTCCAAAAAATCAATGAATCCAGGAGTTGGTTTTTTGAAAAGATCAACAAAATTGACAGACCACTAGCAAGACTAATAAAGAAGAAAAGAGAGAAGAATCAAATCGACGCAATTAAAAACGATAAAGGGGATATCACCACTGACCCCACAGAAATACAAACTACCATCAGAGAATACTATAAACACCTCTATGCAAATAAACTGGAAAATCTAGAAGAAATGGATAATTTCCTGGACACTTACACTCTTCCAAGACTAAACCAGGAAGAAGTTGAATCCCTGAATAGACCAATAGTAGGCTCTGAAATTGAGGCAATAATTAATAGCCTACCAACCAAAAAAAGTCCAGGACCAGATGGATTCACAGCTGATTTCTACCAGAGGTACAAGGAGGAGCTGGTACCATTCCTTCTGAAACTATTCCAATCAATAGAAAAAGAGGGAATCCTCCCTAACTCATTTTATGAGGCCAACATCATCCTGATACCAAAGCCTGGCAGAGACACAACAAAAAAAGAGAATTTTAGACCAATATCCCTGATGAACATCGATGCAAAAATCCTCAATAAAATACTGGCAAACCGGATTCAGCAGCACATCAAAAAGCTTATCCACAATGATCAAGTGGGGCTTCATCCCTGGGATGCAAGGCTGGTTCAACATTCGCAAATCAATAAACGTAATCCAGCATATAAACTGAACCAAAGACAAGAACCACATGATTATCTCAATCGATGCAGAAAAGGCTTTTGACAAAATTCAACAGCCCTTCATGCTAAAAACGCTCAATAAATTCGGTATTGATGGAACGTACCTCAAAATCATAAGAGCTATTTATGACAAACCCACAGCCAATATCATACTGAATGGGCAAAAACTGGAAAAATTCCCTTTGAAAACTGGCACAAGACAGGGATGCCCTCTCTCACCTCTCCTATTCAACATAGTGTTGGAAGTTCTGGCTTGGGCAATCAGGCAAGAGAAAGAAATCAAGGGGATTCAGTTAGGAAAAGAAGAAGTCAAATTGTCCCTGTTTGCAGACGACATGATTGTATATTTAGAAAACCCCATTGTCTCAGCCCAAAATCTCCTTAAGCTGATCAGCAACTTCAGCAAAGTCTCAGGATACAAAATTAATGTGCAAAAATCACAAGCATTCTTATACACCAGTGACAGTCAAACAGAGAGCCAAATCAGGAATGAACTTCCATTCACAATTGCTTCAAAGAGAATAAAATACCTAGGAATCCAACTTACAAGGGATGTAAAGGACCTCTTCAAGGAGAACTACAAACCACTGATCAGTGAAATAAAAGAGGACACAAACAAATGGAAGAACATACCATGCTCATGGAGAGGAAGAATCAATATCGTGAAAATGGCCATACTGCCCAAGGTAATTTATAGATTCAATGCCATCCCCATCAAGCTACCAATGAGCTTCTTCACAGAATTGGAAAAAACTGCTTTAAAGTTCATATGGAACCAAAAAAGAGCCCGCATCTCCAAGACAATCCTAGGTCAAAAGAACAAAGCTGGAGGCAGCACGCTACCTGACTTCAAACTATACTACAAGGCTACAGTAACCAAAACAGCATGGTACTGGTACCAAAACAGAGATATAGACCAATGGAACAGAACAGAGTCCTCAGAAATAATACCACACATCTACAGCCATCTGATCTTTGACAAGCCTGAGAGAAACAAGAAATGGGGAAAGGATTCCCTATTTAATAAATGGTGCTGGGAAAATTGGCTAGCCATAAGTAGAAAGCTGAAACTGGATCCTTCCTTACTCCTTATATGAAAATTAATTCAAGATGGATTAGAGACTTAAATGTTAGACCGAATACCATAAAAATCCTAGAGGAAAACCTAGGTAGTACCATTCAGGACATAGGCATGGGCAAAGACTTCATGTCTAAAACACCAAAAGCAACGGCAGCAAAAGCCAAAATTGACAAATGGGATCTCATTAAACTAAAGAGCTTCTGCACAGCAAAAGAAACTACCATCAGAGTGAACAGGCAACCTACAGAATGGGAGAAAATTTTTGCAATCTACTCATCTGACAAAGGGCTAATATCCAGAACCTACAAAGAACTCAAACAAATTTACAAGAAAAAAACAAACAACCCCATCAAAAAGTGGGCAAAGGATATGAACAGACATTTCTCAAAAGAAGACATTCATACAGCCAACAGACACATGAAAAAATGCTCATCATCACTGGCCATCAGAGAAATGCAAATCAAAAGCACAATGAATTACCATCTCACACCAGTTAGAATGGCGATCATTAAAATGTCAGGAAACAACAGGTGCTGGAGAGGATGTGGAGAAATAGGAACACTTTTACACTGTTGGTGGGATTGTAAACTAGTTCAACCATTGTGGAAAATAGTATGGCGATTCCTCAAGGATCTAGAACTAGATGTACCATATGACTCAGCCATCCCATTACTAGGTATATACCCAAAGGATTATAAATTATGCTGCTATAAAGACACATGCACACGTATGTTTATTGCAGCACTATTCACAATAGCAAAGACTTGGAATCAACCCAAATGTCCATCAGTGACAGATTGGATTAAGAGAATGTGGCACATATACACCATGGAATACTATGCAGCCATAAAAAAGGATGAGTTTGTGTCCTTTGTAGGGACATGGATGCAGCTGGAAACCATCATTCTCAGCAAACTATCACAAGAACAGAAAACCAAACACCGCATGTTCTCACTCATCGGCGGGAACTGAACAATGAGATCACTTGGACTCGGGAAGGGGAACATCACACACCGGGGCCTATCATGGGGAGGGGGGAGCGGGGAGGGATTGCATTGGGAGTTATACCTGATGTAAATGACGAGTTGATGGGTGCAACACACCAACATGGCACAAGTATACATATGTAGCAAACCTGCACGTTGTGCACATGTACCCTACAAGTTGAAGTTTAATAATGATAAATAAATTTAAATAAATAAATAAATAAACAAATAAATAAAGAAGCCTTTCGCGAAGACTCATCTTGTGGAATTTGCAAAGTGATATTTGGAAGCCCATAAAGGGCCATGGTGAAAAAGGAAATATCTTCAGTTAAAAACTGGAAAGAAGCTTTCTGAGAGACTGCTTTGTATTCTCTTAATTCATCTCACACAATTACCGCTTTCCCCTCAAGAATCCTTTCGCTAAGACTGCTCTTGTGGAATTTGCAGAGTGATATTTGGAAGCCCATAGAGGACTATGGTGAAAAAGGAAATATCTTCAGTTACAAACTGGAAAGAAGCTTTCTGACAAACTGCTTTGTGTTCTGTTAATTCATCTCACAGAGTTACAGCTTTCCCCTCAAGATGTCTTTCTCTGAGACTGTTCTTGTGGAAACTGCAAAGTGATGTTTGGAAGCTCAAAGGGGCTATGGTGAAAAAGGAAATACACTAAGATAAAAACCGAAAAGAAACTTTCTGAAAAACTGCTTAGTGTTCTGTTAGTTCATCTCACAGAGTTACAGCTTTCCCCTCAGGAAGCCGTTCACTAAGACTGTTCTTGTGAAATTTGGAAAGTAATATTAGGAAGCCCATAGAGGGCAATGGTGAAAAAGAAAATATCTTCCATGAAAAACTGTAAAAAATCTTTCTGAGAAACTGACTTGTGTTCTGTTAATTCATGTCACAGAGTTACAGCTTTCCACTTAAGAAGCCTTTCCCTAAGACTGTTCTTGTGGAATTTGCAAAGTGATATTTGGAAGCCCATAGATGGCTATGGTGAAAGAGAAAATATCTTCCTTAAGAAACTGGAAAGAAGCTTTCTGAGAGACAGCTTTGTGTTCCATTAATTAATCTCACAGAGTTACAGCTTTCCCCTCAAGAAGCCTTTCGCTAAGACTGTTCTTGTGGAATTTGCAACGTGACATTTGGAAGCCCATAAAGGGCCATGGTGAAAAAGGAAATATCTTCAGTTAAAAACTGGAAAGAAGCTTTCTGAGAGACTGCTTTGTATTCTCTTAATTCATCTCACACAATTACAGCATTCCCCTCAAGAAGCCTTTCGCTAAGACTGCTCTTTTGGAATTTGAAGAGTGATATTTTGAAGCCCATAGAGGGCTATGGTGAAAAAGGAAATATCTTCCGTTAAAAACTGGAAAGAAGCTTTCTGAGAAACTGCTTTGTGTTCTGTTAATTCATCTCACAGTGTTACAGCTTTCCCTCAGGAATCCTATAGTTAAAGCTGTTCTTGTAGAATTTGCAAAGCGATATTTGGAAGCCCATAGAGGGCTATGGTGAAAAAGTAAATATCCTAAAATAGAAACTGAAATGAAACTTTCTGAGAAACTGTTATGTGTTCTGTTAATTCATCTCACAGAGTTACAGCTTTCCCCTCAAGAAGCCTTTCGCTAAGACGGTTCTTGTGGAATTTGCAAAGTGATATTTGGAAGCCCATAGAGGGCTATGGCGAGAAAGGAAATATCCTAGGATAAAAACTGAAAATAAGCTTTCTGAGAAACTGCTTTGTGTTCTGTTAATTCAACTACCAGAGTTACCGTTTCCCCTCAAGTAGCCTTTCTCAAGAAGCCTTTCGCTAAGACTGTTCTTGTGGAATTTGCAAAGTGATGTTTGGAAGCGCATAGAGGGCTATGGTGAAAAAGCAAATATCTTCAGTTAAAAACTGGAAAGAATCTTTCTGAGAAACTGCTTTATGTTCTGTTAGTTCATCTCACAGAGTTACAGCTTTCCCGCAAGGAACCGTTCACTAAGGCTGTTGTTGTGGAATTTGCAAAGTGATATTTGGAAGCCCATTGAGGGCTATGTTGAAAAAGGAAATATGCTAAGATAAAAACTGAAAAGAAGGTATCTGAGAAACTGCTATGTGTTCTGTTAATGACCTCACAGAGTTACAGCTTTCCCTTCAAGAAGACTTTCGCTAAGTCTGTTCTTGTGGAATTTGCAAAGGGATATTGGGAAGCCCGTAGAGGGCTATGGTGAAAAAGGAAATATCTCCGGTAAAAAACTGGAAAGAAGCTTTCCGAGAAACTGCTTTGTGTTCTGTTAATTCATCTCACAGAGTTACAGCTTTCCCCTCAAGAAGCCTTTCGCGGATGGCCGAATAGGAACAGCTCCAGTCTCCAACTCCCAGCGCGAGCGACACAGAAGACCGGTGATTTCTGCATTTTCAACTGAGGTACTGGGTTCATCTCACTGGGGAGTGCCAGACGATCGGTGCTGGTCAGCTGCTGCAGCCTGACCAGCGAGAGCTGAAGCAGGGCGAGGCATTGCCTCACCTGGAAAGCGCAAGGGGGAAGGGAATCCCTTTTCCTAGCCAGGGGAACTGAGACACACAACACCTGGAAAATCGGGTAACTCCCACCCCAATACTGTGCTTTAAGCAAACAGGCACACCAGGAGATCATATCCCACACCTGGCCGGGAGGGTCCCACACCCACGGAGCCTCCCTCATTGCTAGCACAGCAGTCTGTGATCTACCGGCAAGGCAGCAGCGAGGCTGGGGGAGGGGCGCCCGCCATTGCTGAGGCTTAAGTAGGTAAACAAAGCTGCTGGGAAGCTCGAACTGGGTGGAGCTCACAGCAGCTCAAGGAAACCTGCCTGTCTCTGTAGACTCCACCTCTGGGGACAGGGCACAATAAACAATAACAAACGCAGCAGCTCTGCAGACGCAAACGACTCTGTCTGACAGCTTTGAAGAGAGCAGTGGATCTCCCAACACGGAGGTTGAGATCTGAGAAGGGACAGACTCCCTGCTCAAGTGGGTCCCTGACCCCTGAGTAGCCTAACTGGGAGACATCCCCCACTAGGGGCAGTCTGACACCCCACACCTCACAGGGTGGAGTACACCCCTGAGAGGAAGCTTTCAAAGCAAGAATCAGGCAGGTACACTCGCTGTTCAGAAATATTCTATCTTCTGCATCCTCTGCTGCTGATACCCAGGCAAACAGGGTCTGGAGTGGACCTCAAGCAATCTCCTACAGCTACAACCTACAGCTGAGGATCCTGACTGTTAGAACGAAAGCTATCAAAAAGGAAGGACACCTACACCAAAACCCCATCAGTACATCACCATCATCAAAGACCAGAGGCAGATAAAACCACAAAGATGGGGAAAAAGCAGGGCAGAAAAGCTGGAAGTTCAAAAAATAAGAGCGCATCTCCCCCGGCAAAGGAGCGCAGCTCATCGCCAGCAACAGATCAAAGCTGGACGGAGAATGACTTTGACGACATGAGAGAAGAAGGCTTCAGTCCATCAAATTTCTCAGAGCTAAAGGAGGAATTACGTACCCAGCGCAAAGAAACTAAAAATCTTGAAAAAAAAGTGGAAGAATTGATGGCTAGAGTCATTAATGCAGAGAAGCTCACAAACGAAATGAAAGAGACGAAAACCATGGCACGAGAAATACGTGACAAATGCACAAGCTTCAGTAACTGACTCGATCAACTGGAAGAAAGAATGTCAGCGATGGAGGATCAAATGAATGAAATGAAGCGAGAAGAGAAACCAAAAGAAAAAAGAAGAAAAAGAAATGAACAAAGCCTGCAAGAAGTATGGGATTATGTAAAAAGACCAAATCTACGTCTGATTGGGGTGCCTGAAAGTGAGGGGGAAAATGGAACCAAGTTGGAAAACACTCTTCAGGATATCATCCAGGAGAACTTCCCCAACCTAGTAGGGCAGGCCAACATTCAAATCCAGGAAATACAGAGAACGCCACAAAGATACTCCTCGAGAAGAGCAACTCCAAGACACATAATTGCCAGATTCACCAAAGTTGAAATGAAGGAAAAAATCTTAAGGGCAGCCAGAGAGAAAGGTCGGGTTACCCACAAAGGGAAGCCCACCAGACTAACAGCAGATCTCTCGGCAGAAACTCTTCAAGCCAGAAGAGAGTGGGGGCCCATATTCAACATTCTTAAAGAAAAGAATTTTAAACCCAGAATTTTATATCCAGCCAAACTAAGTTTCATAAGTGAAGGAGAAATAAAATCCTTTACAGATAAGCAAATGCTTAGAGATTTTGTCATCACTAGGCCTGCCTTACAAGAGACCCTGAAGGAAGCACTAAACATGGAAAGGAACAACCGGTACCAGCCATTGCAAAAACATGCCAAACTGTAAAGACAATCAAGGCTAGGAAGAAACTGCATCAACTAATGAGCAAAATAACCAGTTAATATCATAATGGCAGGATCAAGTTCACACATAACAATCTTAACCTTAAATTTAAATGGACTAAATGCTCCAATTAAAAGACACAGACTGGCAAACTGGATAAAGAGTCAAGATCCATCAGTCTGCTGTATTCAGGAGACCCATCTCACACGCAGAGACATACATAGGCTCAAAATAAAGGGATGGAGGAAGATTTACCAAGCAAATGGAGAACAAAAAAAAGCGGGGGTTGCAATACTAGTCTCTGATAAAACAGACTTTAAACCATCAAAGATCAAAAGAGACAAAGAAGGCCATTACATAATGGTAAAGGGATCAATTCAACAGGAAGAGCTAACTATCCTAAATATATATGCACCCAATACAGGAGCACCCAGATTCATAAAGCAAGTCCTTAGAGACTTACAAAGAGACTTAGACTCCCATGCAATAATAATGGGAGACTTCAACAATCCACTGTCAGCATTAGACAGATCAACGAGACAGAAAGCTAACAAGGATATCCAGGAATTGAACTCATCTCTGCAGCAAGCAGACCTAATAGACATCTATAGAACTCTCCACCCCAAATCAACAGAATATACATTCTTCTCAGCACCACATCATACTTACTCCAAAATTGACCACGTAATTGGAAGTAAAGCACTCCTCAGCAAATGTACAAGAACAGAAATTATAACAAACTGTCTCTCAGACCACAGTGCAATCAAATTAGAACTCAGGACTAAGAAACTCAATCAAAACCGCTCAACTACATGGAAACTGAACAACCTGCTCCTGAATGACTACTGGGTACATAACGAAATGAAGGCAGAAATAAAGATGTTCTTTGAAACCAATGAGAACAAAGATACAACATACCAGAATCTCTGGGACACATTTAAAGCAGTGTGTAGAGGGAAATTTATAGCACTAAATGCCCACAAGAGAAAGCAGGAAAGATCTAAAGTTGACACTCTAACATCGCAATTAAAAGAACTAGAGAAGCAAGAGCAAACACATTCGAAAGCTAGCAGAAGGCAAGAAATAACTAAGATCAGAGCAGAACTGAAGGAGATAGAGACACAAAAAACCCTCCAAAAAATCAATGAATCCAGGAGTTGGTTTTTTGAAAAGATCAACAAAATTGACAGACCACTAGCAAGACTAATAAAGAAGAAAAGAGAGAAGAATCAAATCGACGCAATTAAAAACGATAAAGGGGATATCACCACTGACCCCACAGAAATACAAACTACCATCAGAGAATACTATAAACACCTCTATGCAAATAAACTGGAAAATCTAGAAGAAATGGATAATTTCCTGGACACTTACACTCTTCCAAGACTAAACCAGGAAGAAGTTGAATCCCTGAATAGACCAATAGTAGGCTCTGAAATTGAGGCAATAATTAATAGCCTACCAACCAAAAAAAGTCCAGGACCAGATGGATTCACAGCTGATTTCTACCAGAGGTACAAGGAGGAGCTGGTACCATTCCTTCTGAAACTATTCCAATCAATAGAAAAAGAGGGAATCCTCCCTAACTCATTTTATGAGGCCAACATCATCCTGATACCAAAGCCTGGCAGAGACACAACAAAAAAAGAGAATTTTAGACCAATATCCCTGATGAACATCGATGCAAAAATCCTCAATAAAATACTGGCAAACCGGATTCAGCAGCACATCAAAAAGCTTATCCACAATGATCAAGTGGGGCTTCATCCCTGGGATGCAAGGCTGGTTCAACATTCGCAAATCAATAAACGTAATCCAGCATATAAACTGAACCAAAGACAAGAACCACATGATTATCTCAATCGATGCAGAAAAGGCTTTTGACAAAATTCAACAGCCCTTCATGCTAAAAACGCTCAATAAATTCGGTATTGATGGAACGTACCTCAAAATCATAAGAGCTATTTATGACAAACCCACAGCCAATATCATACTGAATGGGCAAAAACTGGAAAAATTCCCTTTGAAAACTGGCACAAGACAGGGATGCCCTCTCTCACCTCTCCTATTCAACATAGTGTTGGAAGTTCTGGCTTGGGCAATCAGGCAAGAGAAAGAAATCAAGGGGATTCAGTTAGGAAAAGAAGAAGTCAAATTGTCCCTGTTTGCAGACGACATGATTGTATATTTAGAAAACCCCATTGTCTCAGCCCAAAATCTCCTTAAGCTGATCAGCAACTTCAGCAAAGTCTCAGGATACAAAATTAATGTGCAAAAATCACAAGCATTCTTATACACCAGTGATAGTCAAACAGAGAGCCAAATCAGGAATGAACTTCCATTCACAATTGCTTCAAAGAGAATAAAATACCTAGGAATCCAACTTACAAGGGATGTAAAGGACCTCTTCAAGGAGAACTACAAACCACTGCTCAGTGAAATAAAAGAGGACACAAACAAATGGAAGAACATACCATGCTCATGGAGAGGAAGAATCAATATCGTGAAAATGGCCATACTGCCCGAGGTAATTTATAGATTCAATGCCATCCCCATCAAGCTACCAATGAGCTTCTTCACAGAATTGGAAAAAACTGCTTTAAAGTTCATATGGAACCAAAAAAGAGCCCGCATCTCCAAGACAATCCTAGGTCAAAAGAACAAAGCTGGAGGCATCACGCTACCTGACTTCAAACTATACTACAAGGCTACAGTAACCAAAACAGCATGGTACTGGTACCAAAACAGAGATATAGACCAATGGAACAGAACAGAGTCCTCAGAAATAATACCACACATCTACAGCCATCTGATCTTTGACAAGCCTGAGAGAAACAAGAAATGGGGAAAGGATTCCCTATTTAATAAATGGTGCTGGGAAAATTGGCTAGCCATAAGTAGAAAGCTGAAACTGGATCCTTCCTTACTCCTTATATGAAAATTAATTCAAGATGGATTAGAGACTTAAATGTTAGACCTAATACCATAAAAATCCTAGAGGAAAACCTAGGTAGTACCATTCAGGACATAGGCATGGGCAAAGACTTCATGTCTAAAACACCAAAAGCAACGGCAGCAAAAGCCAAAATTGACAAATGGGATCTCATTAAACTAAAGAGCTTCTGCACAGCAAAAGAAACTACCATCAGAGTGAACAGGCAACCTACAGAATGGGAGAAAATTTTTGCAATCTACTCATCTGACAAAGGGCTAATATCCAGAACCTACAAAGAACTCAAACAAATTTACAAGAAAAAAACAAACAACCCCATCAAAAAGTGGGCAAAGGATATGAACAGACATTTCTCAAAAGAAGACATTCATACAGCCAACAGACACATGAAAAAATGCTCATCATCACTGGCCATCAGAGAAATGCAAATCAAAAGCACAATGAATTACCATCTCACACCAGTTAGAATGGCGATCATTAAAATGTCAGGAAACAACAGGTGCTGGAGAGGATGTGGAGAAATAGGAACACTTTTACACTGTTGGTGGGATTGTAAACTAGTTCAACCATTGTGGAAAATAGTATGGCGATTCCTCAAGGATCTAGAACTAGATGTACCATATGACTCAGCCATCCCATTACTAGGTATATACCCAAAGGATTATAAATTATGCTGCTATAAAGACACATGCACACGTATGTTTATTGCAGCACTATTCACAATAGCAAAGACTTGGAATCAACCCAAATGTCCATCAGTGACAGATTGGATTAAGAGAATGTGGCACATATACACCATGGAATACTATGCAGCCATAAAAAAGGATGAGTTTGTGTCCTTTGTAGGGACATGGATGCAGCTGGAAACCATCATTCTCAGCAAACTATCACAAGAACAGAAAACCAAACACCGCATGTTCTCACTCATCGGCGGGAACTGAACAATGAGATCACTTGGACTCGGGAAGGGGAACATCACACACCGGGGCCTATCATGGGGAGGGGGGAGCGGGGAGGGATTGCATTGGGAGTTATACCTGATGTAAATGACGAGTTGATGGGTGCAACACACCAACATGGCACAAGTATACATATGTAGCAAACCTGCACGTTGTGCACATGTACCCTACAAGTTGAAGTTTAATAATGATAAATAAATTTAAATAAATAAATAAATAAACAAATAAATAAAGAAGCCTTTCGCGAAGACTCATCTTGTGGAATTTGCAAAGTGATATTTGGAAGCCCATAAAGGGCCATGGTGAAAAAGGAAATATCTTCAGTTAAAAACTGGAAAGAAGCTTTCTGAGAGACTGCTTTGTATTCTCTTAATTCATCTCACACAATTACCGCTTTCCCCTCAAGAATCCTTTCGCTAAGACTGCTCTTGTGGAATTTGCAGAGTGATATTTGGAAGCCCATAGAGGACTATGGTGAAAAAGGAAATATCTTCAGTTACAAACTGGAAAGAAGCTTTCTGACAAACTGCTTTGTGTTCTGTTAATTCATCTCACAGAGTTACAGCTTTCCCCTCAAGATGTCTTTCTCTGAGACTGTTCTTGTGGAAACTGCAAAGTGATGTTTGGAAGCTCAAAGGGGCTATGGTGAAAAAGGAAATACACTAAGATAAAAACCGAAAAGAAACTTTCTGAAAAACTGCTTAGTGTTCTGTTAGTTCATCTCACAGAGTTACAGCTTTCCCCTCAGGAAGCCGTTCACTAAGACTGTTCTTGTGAAATTTGGAAAGTAATATTAGGAAGCCCATAGAGGGCAATGGTGAAAAAGAATATATCTTCCATGAAAAACTGTAAAAAATCTTTCTGAGAAACTGACTTGTGTTCTGTTAATTCATGTCACAGAGTTACAGCTTTCCACTTAAGAAGCCTTTCCCTAAGACTGTTCTTGTGGAATTTGCAAAGTGATATTTGGAAGCCCATAGATGGCTATGGTGAAAGAGAAAATATCTTCCTTAAGAAACTGGAAAGAAGCTTTCTGAGAGACAGCTTTGTGTTCCATTAATTAATCTCACAGAGTTACAGCTTTCCCCTCAAGAAGCCTTTCGCTAAGACTGTTCTTGTGGAATTTGCAACGTGACATTTGGAAGCCCATAAAGGGCCATGGTGAAAAAGGAAATATCTTCAGTTAAAAACTGGAAAGAAGCTTTCTGAGAGACTGCTTTGTATTCTCTTAATTCATCTCACACAATTACAGCATTCCCCTCAAGAAGCCTTTCGCTAAGACTGCTCTTTTGGAATTTGAAGAGTGATATTTTGAAGCCCATAGAGGGCTATGGTGAAAAAGGAAATATCTTCCGTTAAAAACTGGAAAGAAGCTTTCTGAGAAACTGCTTTGTGTTCTGTTAATTCATCTCACAGTGTTACAGCTTTCCCTCAGGAATCCTATAGTTAAAGCTGTTCTTGTAGAATTTGCAAAGCGATATTTGGAAGCCCATAGAGGGCTATGGTGAAAAAGTAAATATCCTAAAATAGAAACTGAAATGAAACTTTCTGAGAAACTGTTATGTGTTCTGTTAATTCATCTCACAGAGTTACAGCTTTCCCCTCAAGAAGCCTTTCGCTAAGACGGTTCTTGTGGAATTTGCAAAGTGATATTTGGAAGCCCATAGAGGGCTATGGCGAGAAAGGAAATATCCTAGGATAAAAACTGAAAATAAGCTTTCTGAGAAACTGCTTTGTGTTCTGTTAATTCAACTACCAGAGTTACCGTTTCCCCTCAAGTAGCCTTTCTCAAGAAGCCTTTCGCTAAGACTGTTCTTGTGGAATTTGCAAAGTGATGTTTGGAAGCGCATAGAGGGCTATGGTGAAAAAGCAAATATCTTCAGTTAAAAACTGGAAAGAATCTTTCTGAGAAACTGCTTTATGTTCTGTTAGTTCATCTCACAGAGTTACAGCTTTCCCGCAAGGAACCGTTCACTAAGGCTGTTGTTGTGGAATTTGCAAAGTGATATTTGGAAGCCCATTGAGGGCTATGTTGAAAAAGGAAATATGCTAAGATAAAAACTGAAAAGAAGGTATCTGAGAAACTGCTATGTGTTCTGTTAATGACCTCACAGAGTTACAGCTTTCCCTTCAAGAAGACTTTCGCTAAGTCTGTTCTTGTGGAATTTGCAAAGGGATATTGGGAAGCCCGTAGAGGGCTATGGTGAAAAAGGAAATATCTCCGGTAAAAAACTGGAAAGAAGCTTTCCGAGAAACTGCTTTGTGTTCTGTTAATTCATCTCACAGAGTTACAGCTTTCCCCTCAAGAAGCCTTTCGCGGATGGCCGAATAGGAACAGCTCCAGTCTCCAACTCCCAGCGCGAGCGACACAGAAGACCGGTGATTTCTGCATTTTCAACTGAGGTACTGGGTTCATCTCACTGGGGAGTGCCAGACGATCGGTGCTGGTCAGCTGCTGCAGCCTGACCAGCGAGAGCTGAAGCAGGGCGAGGCATTGCCTCACCTGGAAAGCGCAAGGGGGAAGGGAATCCCTTTTCCTAGCCAGGGGAACTGAGACACACAACACCTGGAAAATCGGGTAACTCCCACCCCAATACTGTGCTTTAAGCAAACAGGCACACCAGGAGATCATATCCCACACCTGGCCGGGAGGGTCCCACACCCACGGAGCCTCCCTCATTGCTAGCACAGCAGTCTGTGATCTACCGGCAAGGCAGCAGCGAGGCTGGGGGAGGGGCGCCCGCCATTGCTGAGGCTTAAGTAGGTAAACAAAGCTGCTGGGAAGCTCGAACTGGGTGGAGCTCACAGCAGCTCAAGGAAACCTGCCTGTCTCTGTAGACTCCACCTCTGGGGACAGGGCACAATAAACAATAACAAACGCAGCAGCTCTGCAGACGCAAACGACTCTGTCTGACAGCTTTGAAGAGAGCAGTGGATCTCCCAACACGGAGGTTGAGATCTGAGAAGGGACAGACTCCCTGCTCAAGTGGGTCCCTGACCCCTGAGTAGCCTAACTGGGAGACATCCCCCACTAGGGGCAGTCTGACACCCCACACCTCACAGGGTGGAGTACACCCCTGAGAGGAAGCTTTCAAAGCAAGAATCAGGCAGGTACACTCGCTGTTCAGAAATATTCTATCTTCTGCATCCTCTGCTGCTGATACCCAGGCAAACAGGGTCTGGAGTGGACCTCAAGCAATCTCCTACAGCTACAACCTACAGCTGAGGATCCTGACTGTTAGAACGAAAGCTATCAAAAAGGAAGGACACCTACACCAAAACCCCATCAGTACATCACCATCATCAAAGACCAGAGGCAGATAAAACCACAAAGATGGGGAAAAAGCAGGGCAGAAAAGCTGGAAGTTCAAAAAATAAGAGCGCATCTCCCCCGGCAAAGGAGCGCAGCTCATCGCCAGCAACAGATCAAAGCTGGACGGAGAATGACTTTGACGACATGAGAGAAGAAGGCTTCAGTCCATCAAATTTCTCAGAGCTAAAGGAGGAATTACGTACCCAGCGCAAAGAAACTAAAAATCTTGAAAAAAAAGTGGAAGAATTGATGGCTAGAGTCATTAATGCAGAGAAGCTCACAAACGAAATGAAAGAGACGAAAACCATGGCACGAGAAATACGTGACAAATGCACAAGCTTCAGTAACTGACTCGATCAACTGGAAGAAAGAATGTCAGCGATGGAGGATCAAATGAATGAAATGAAGCGAGAAGAGAAACCAAAAGAAAAAAGAAGAAAAAGAAATGAACAAAGCCTGCAAGAAGTATGGGATTATGTAAAGAGACCAAATCTACGTCTGATTGGGGTGCCTGAAAGTGAGGGGGAAAATGGAACCAAGTTGGAAAACACTCTTCAGGATATCATCCAGGAGAACTTCCCCAACCTAGTAGGGCAGGCCAACATTCAAATCCAGGAAATACAGAGAACGCCACAAAGATACTCCTCGAGAAGAGCAACTCCAAGACACATAATTGCCAGATTCACCAAAGTTGAAATGAAGGAAAAAATCTTAAGGGCAGCCAGAGAGAAAGGTCGGGTTACCCACAAAGGGAAGCCCACCAGACTAACAGCAGATCTCTCGGCAGAAACTCTTCAAGCCAGAAGAGAGTGGGGGCCCATATTCAACATTCTTAAAGAAAAGAATTTTAAACCCAGAATTTTATATCCAGCCAAACTAAGTTTCATAAGTGAAGGAGAAATAAAATCCTTTACAGATAAGCAAATGCTTAGAGATTTTGTCATCACTAGGCCTGCCTTACAAGAGACCCTGAAGGAAGCACTAAACATGGAAAGGAACAACCGGTACCAGCCATTGCAAAAACATGCCAAACTGTAAAGACAATCAAGGCTAGGAAGAAACTGCATCAACTAATGAGCAAAATAACCAGTTAATATCATAATGGCAGGATCAAGTTCACACATAACAATCTTAACCTTAAATTTAAATGGACTAAATGCTCCAATTAAAAGACACAGACTGGCAAACTGGATAAAGAGTCAAGATCCATCAGTCTGCTGTATTCAGGAGACCCATCTCACACGCAGAGACATACATAGGCTCAAAATAAAGGGATGGAGGAAGATTTACCAAGCAAATGGAGAACAAAAAAAAGCGGGGGTTGCAATACTAGTCTCTGATAAAACAGACTTTAAACCATCAAAGATCAAAAGAGACAAAGAAGGCCATTACATAATGGTAAAGGGATCAATTCAACAGGAAGAGCTAACTATCCTAAATATATATGCACCCAATACAGGAGCACCCAGATTCATAAAGCAAGTCCTTAGAGACTTACAAAGAGACTTAGACTCCCATGCAATAATAATGGGAGACTTCAACAATCCACTGTCAGCATTAGACAGATCAACGAGACAGAAAGCTAACAAGGATATCCAGGAATTGAACTCATCTCTGCAGCAAGCAGACCTAATAGACATCTATAGAACTCTCCACCCCAAATCAACAGAATATACATTCTTCTCAGCACCACATCATACTTACTCCAAAATTGACCACGTAATTGGAAGTAAAGCACTCCTCAGCAAATGTACAAGAACAGAAATTATAACAAACTGTCTCTCAGACCACAGTGCAATCAAATTAGAACTCAGGACTAAGAAACTCAATCAAAACCGCTCAACTACATGGAAACTGAACAACCTGCTCCTGAATGACTACTGGGTACATAACGAAATGAAGGCAGAAATAAAGATGTTCTTTGAAACCAATGAGAACAAAGATACAACATACCAGAATCTCTGGGACACATTTAAAGCAGTGTGTAGAGGGAAATTTATAGCACTAAATGCCCACAAGAGAAAGCAGGAAAGATCTAAAGTTGACACTCTAACATCGCAATTAAAAGAACTAGAGAAGCAAGAGCAAACACATTCGAAAGCTAGCAGAAGGCAAGAAATAACTAAGATCAGAGCAGAACTGAAGGAGATAGAGACACAAAAAACCCTCCAAAAAATCAATGAATCCAGGAGTTGGTTTTTTGAAAAGATCAACAAAATTGACAGACCACTAGCAAGACTAATAAAGAAGAAAAGAGAGAAGAATCAAATCGACGCAATTAAAAACGATAAAGGGGATATCACCACTGACCCCACAGAAATACAAACTACCATCAGAGAATACTATAAACACCTCTATGCAAATAAACTGGAAAATCTAGAAGAAATGGATAATTTCCTGGACACTTACACTCTTCCAAGACTAAACCAGGAAGAAGTTGAATCCCTGAATAGACCAATAGTAGGCTCTGAAATTGAGGCAATAATTAATAGCCTACCAACCAAAAAAAGTCCAGGACCAGATGGATTCACAGCTGATTTCTACCAGAGGTACAAGGAGGAGCTGGTACCATTCCTTCTGAAACTATTCCAATCAATAGAAAAAGAGGGAATCCTCCCTAACTCATTTTATGAGGCCAACATCATCCTGATACCAAAGCCTGGCAGAGACACAACAAAAAAAGAGAATTTTAGACCAATATCCCTGATGAACATCGATGCAAAAATCCTCAATAAAATACTGGCAAACCGGATTCAGCAGCACATCAAAAAGCTTATCCACAATGATCAAGTGGGGCTTCATCCCTGGGATGCAAGGCTGGTTCAACATTCGCAAATCAATAAACGTAATCCAGCATATAAACTGAACCAAAGACAAGAACCACATGATTATCTCAATCGATGCAGAAAAGGCTTTTGACAAAATTCAACAGCCCTTCATGCTAAAAACGCTCAATAAATTCGGTATTGATGGAACGTACCTCAAAATCATAAGAGCTATTTATGACAAACCCACAGCCAATATCATACTGAATGGGCAAAAACTGGAAAAATTCCCTTTGAAAACTGGCACAAGACAGGGATGCCCTCTCTCACCTCTCCTATTCAACATAGTGTTGGAAGTTCTGGCTTGGGCAATCAGGCAAGAGAAAGAAATCAAGGGGATTCAGTTAGGAAAAGAAGAAGTCAAATTGTCCCTGTTTGCAGACGACATGATTGTATATTTAGAAAACCCCATTGTCTCAGCCCAAAATCTCCTTAAGCTGATCAGCAACTTCAGCAAAGTCTCAGGATACAAAATTAATGTGCAAAAATCACAAGCATTCTTATACACCAGTGACAGTCAAACAGAGAGCCAAATCAGGAATGAACTTCCATTCACAATTGCTTCAAAGAGAATAAAATACCTAGGAATCCAACTTACAAGGGATGTAAAGGACCTCTTCAAGGAGAACTACAAACCACTGCTCAGTGAAATAAAAGAGGACACAAACAAATGGAAGAACATACCATGCTCATGGAGAGGAAGAATCAATATCGTGAAAATGGCCATACTGCCCAAGGTAATTTATAGATTCAATGCCATCCCCATCAAGCTACCAATGAGCTTCTTCACAGAATTGGAAAAAACTGCTTTAAAGTTCATATGGAACCAAAAAAGAGCCCGCATCTCCAAGACAATCCTAGGTCAAAAGAACAAAGCTGGAGGCAGCACGCTACCTGACTTCAAACTATACTACAAGGCTACAGTAACCAAAACAGCATGGTACTGGTACCAAAACAGAGATATAGACCAATGGAACAGAACAGAGTCCTCAGAAATAATACCACACATCTACAGCCATCTGATCTTTGACAAGCCTGAGAGAAACAAGAAATGGGGAAAGGATTCCCTATTTAATAAATGGTGCTGGGAAAATTGGCTAGCCATAAGTAGAAAGCTGAAACTGGATCCTTCCTTACTCCTTATATGAAAATTAATTCAAGATGGATTAGAGACTTAAATGTTAGACCTAATACCATAAAAATCCTAGAGGAAAACCTAGGTAGTACCATTCAGGACATAGGCATGGGCAAAGACTTCATGTCTAAAACACCAAAAGCAACGGCAGCAAAAGCCAAAATTGACAAATGGGATCTCATTAAACTAAAGAGCTTCTGCACAGCAAAAGAAACTACCATCAGAGTGAACAGGCAACCTACAGAATGGGAGAAAATTTTTGCAATCTACTCATCTGACAAAGGGCTAATATCCAGAACCTACAAAGAACTCAAACAAATTTACAAGAAAAAAACAAACAACCCCATCAAAAAGTGGGCAAAGGATATGAACAGACATTTCTCAAAAGAAGACATTCATACAGCCAACAGACACATGAAAAAATGCTCATCATCACTGGCCATCAGAGAAATGCAAATCAAAAGCACAATGAATTACCATATCACACCAGTTAGAATGGCGATCATTAAAATGTCAGGAAACAACAGGTGCTGGAGAGGATGTGGAGAAATAGGAACACTTTTACACTGTTGGTGGGATTGTAAACTAGTTCAACCATTGTGGAAAATAGTATGGCGATTCCTCAAGGATCTAGAACTAGATGTACCATATGACCCAGCCATCCCATTACTAGGTATATACCCAAAGGATTATAAATTATGCTGCTATAAAGACACATGCACACGTATGTTTATTGCAGCACTATTCACAATAGCAAAGACTTGGAATCAACCCAAATGTCCATCAGTGACAGATTGGATTAAGAGAATGTGGCACATATACACCATGGAATACTATGCAGCCATAAAAAAGGATGAGTTTGTGTCCTTTGTAGGGACATGGATGCAGCTGGAAACCATCATTCTCAGCAAACTATCACAAGAACAGAAAACCAAACACCGCATGTTCTCACTCATCGGCGGGAACTGAACAATGAGATCACTTGGACTCGGGAAGGGGAACATCACACACCGGGGCCTATCATGGGGAGGGGGGAGCGGGGAGGGATTGCATTGGGAGTTATACCTGATGTAAATGACGAGTTGATGGGTGCAACACACCAACATGGCACAAGTATACATATGTAGCAAACCTGCACGTTGTGCACATGTACCCTACAAGTTGAAGTTTAATAATGATAAATAAATTTAAATAAATAAATAAATAAATAAAGAAGCCTTTCGCGAAGACTCATCTTGTGGAATTTGCAAAGTGATATTTGGAAGCCCATAAAGGGCCATGGTGAAAAAGGAAATATCTTCAGTTAAAAACTGGAAAGAAGCTTTCTGAGAGACTGCTTTGTATTCTCTTAATTCATCTCACACAATTACCGCTTTCCCCTCAAGAATCCTTTCGCTAAGACTGCTCTTGTGGAATTTGCAGAGTGATATTTGGAAGCCCATAGAGGACTATGGTGAAAAAGGAAATATCTTCAGTTACAAACTGGAAAGAAGCTTTCTGACAAACTGCTTTGTGTTCTGTTAATTCATCTCACAGAGTTACAGCTTTCCCCTCAAGATGTCTTTCTCTGAGACTGTTCTTGTGGAAACTGCAAAGTGATGTTTGGAAGCTCAAAGGGGCTATGGTGAAAAAGGAAATACACTAAGATAAAAACCGAAAAGAAACTTTCTGAAAAACTGCTTAGTGTTCTGTTAGTTCATCTCACAGAGTTACAGCTTTCCCCTCAGGAAGCCGTTCACTAAGACTGTTCTTGTGAAATTTGGAAAGTAATATTAGGAAGCCCATAGAGGGCAATGGTGAAAAAGAAAATATCTTCCATGAAAAACTGTAAAAAATCTTTCTGAGAAACTGACTTGTGTTCTGTTAATTCATGTCACAGAGTTACAGCTTTCCACTTAAGAAGCCTTTCCCTAAGACTGTTCTTGTGGAATTTGCAAAGTGATATTTGGAAGCCCATAGATGGCTATGGTGAAAGAGAAAATATCTTCCTTAAGAAACTGGAAAGAAGCTTTCTGAGAGACAGCTTTGTGTTCCATTAATTAATCTCACAGAGTTACAGCTTTCCCCTCAAGAAGCCTTTCGCTAAGACTGTTCTTGTGGAATTTGCAACGTGACATTTGGAAGCCCATAAAGGGCCATGGTGAAAAAGGAAATATCTTCAGTTAAAAACTGGAAAGAAGCTTTCTGAGAGACTGCTTTGTATTCTCTTAATTCATCTCACACAATTACAGCATTCCCCTCAAGAAGCCTTTCGCTAAGACTGCTCTTTTGGAATTTGAAGAGTGATATTTTGAAGCCCATAGAGGGCTATGGTGAAAAAGGAAATATCTTCCGTTAAAAACTGGAAAGAAGCTTTCTGAGAAACTGCTTTGTGTTCTGTTAATTCATCTCACAGTGTTACAGCTTTCCCTCAGGAATCCTATAGTTAAAGCTGTTCTTGTAGAATTTGCAAAGCGATATTTGGAAGCCCATAGAGGGCTATGGTGAAAAAGTAAATATCCTAAAATAGAAACTGAAATGAAACTTTCTGAGAAACTGTTATGTGTTCTGTTAATTCATCTCACAGAGTTACAGCTTTCCCCTCAAGAAGCCTTTCGCTAAGACGGTTCTTGTGGAATTTGCAAAGTGATATTTGGAAGCCCATAGAGGGCTATGGCGAGAAAGGAAATATCCTAGGATAAAAACTGAAAATAAGCTTTCTGAGAAACTGCTTTGTGTTCTGTTAATTCAACTACCAGAGTTACCGTTTCCCCTCAAGTAGCCTTTCTCAAGAAGCCTTTCGCTAAGACTGTTCTTGTGGAATTTGCAAAGTGATGTTTGGAAGCGCATAGAGGGCTATGGTGAAAAAGCAAATATCTTCAGTTAAAAACTGGAAAGAATCTTTCTGAGAAACTGCTTTATGTTCTGTTAGTTCATCTCACAGAGTTACAGCTTTCCCGCAAGGAACCGTTCACTAAGGCTGTTGTTGTGGAATTTGCAAAGTGATATTTGGAAGCCCATTGAGGGCTATGTTGAAAAAGGAAATATGCTAAGATAAAAACTGAAAAGAAGGTATCTGAGAAACTGCTATGTGTTCTGTTAATGACCTCACAGAGTTACAGCTTTCCCTTCAAGAAGACTTTCGCTAAGTCTGTTCTTGTGGAATTTGCAAAGGGATATTGGGAAGCCCGTAGAGGGCTATGGTGAAAAAGGAAATATCTCCGGTAAAAAACTGGAAAGAAGCTTTCCGAGAAACTGCTTTGTGTTCTGTTAATTCATCTCACAGAGTTACAGCTTTCCCCTCAAGAAGCCTTTCGCGGATGGCCGAATAGGAACAGCTCCAGTCTCCAACTCCCAGCGCGAGCGACACAGAAGACCGGTGATTTCTGCATTTTCAACTGAGGTACTGGGTTCATCTCACTGGGGAGTGCCAGACGATCGGTGCTGGTCAGCTGCTGCAGCCTGACCAGCGAGAGCTGAAGCAGGGCGAGGCATTGCCTCACCTGGAAAGCGCAAGGGGGAAGGGAATCCCTTTTCCTAGCCAGGGGAACTGAGACACACAACACCTGGAAAATCGGGTAACTCCCACCCCAATACTGTGCTTTAAGCAAACAGGCACACCAGGAGATCATATCCCACACCTGGCCGGGAGGGTCCCACACCCACGGAGCCTCCCTCATTGCTAGCACAGCAGTCTGTGATCTACCGGCAAGGCAGCAGCGAGGCTGGGGGAGGGGCGCCCGCCATTGCTGAGGCTTAAGTAGGTAAACAAAGCTGCTGGGAAGCTCGAACTGGGTGGAGCTCACAGCAGCTCAAGGAAACCTGCCTGTCTCTGTAGACTCCACCTCTGGGGACAGGGCACAATAAACAATAACAAACGCAGCAGCTCTGCAGACGCAAACGACTCTGTCTGACAGCTTTGAAGAGAGCAGTGGATCTCCCAACACGGAGGTTGAGATCTGAGAAGGGACAGACTCCCTGCTCAAGTGGGTCCCTGACCCCTGAGTAGCCTAACTGGGAGACATCCCCCACTAGGGGCAGTCTGACACCCCACACCTCACAGGGTGGAGTACACCCCTGAGAGGAAGCTTTCAAAGCAAGAATCAGGCAGGTACACTCGCTGTTCAGAAATATTCTATCTTCTGCATCCTCTGCTGCTGATACCCAGGCAAACAGGGTCTGGAGTGGACCTCAAGCAATCTCCTACAGCTACAACCTACAGCTGAGGATCCTGACTGTTAGAACGAAAGCTATCAAAAAGGAAGGACACCTACACCAAAACCCCATCAGTACATCACCATCATCAAAGACCAGAGGCAGATAAAACCACAAAGATGGGGAAAAAGCAGGGCAGAAAAGCTGGAAGTTCAAAAAATAAGAGCGCATCTCCCCCGGCAAAGGAGCGCAGCTCATCGCCAGCAACAGATCAAAGCTGGACGGAGAATGACTTTGACGACATGAGAGAAGAAGGCTTCAGTCCATCAAATTTCTCAGAGCTAAAGGAGGAATTACGTACCCAGCGCAAAGAAACTAAAAATCTTGAAAAAAAAGTGGAAGAATTGATGGCTAGAGTCATTAATGCAGAGAAGCTCACAAACGAAATGAAAGAGACGAAAACCATGGCACGAGAAATACGTGACAAATGCACAAGCTTCAGTAACTGACTCGATCAACTGGAAGAAAGAATGTCAGCGATGGAGGATCAAATGAATGAAATGAAGCGAGAAGAGAAACCAAAAGAAAAAAGAAGAAAAAGAAATGAACAAAGCCTGCAAGAAGTATGGGATTATGTAAAGAGACCAAATCTACGTCTGATTGGGGTGCCTGAAAGTGAGGGGGAAAATGGAACCAAGTTGGAAAACACTCTTCAGGATATCATCCAGGAGAACTTCCCCAACCTAGTAGGGCAGGCCAACATTCAAATCCAGGAAATACAGAGAACGCCACAAAGATACTCCTCGAGAAGAGCAACTCCAAGACACATAATTGCCAGATTCACCAAAGTTGAAATGAAGGAAAAAATCTTAAGGGCAGCCAGAGAGAAAGGTCGGGTTACCCACAAAGGGAAGCCCACCAGACTAACAGCAGATCTCTCGGCAGAAACTCTTCAAGCCAGAAGAGAGTGGGGGCCCATATTCAACATTCTTAAAGAAAAGAATTTTAAACCCAGAATTTTATATCCAGCCAAACTAAGTTTCATAAGTGAAGGAGAAATAAAATCCTTTACAGATAAGCAAATGCTTAGAGATTTTGTCATCACTAGGCCTGCCTTACAAGAGACCCTGAAGGAAGCACTAAACATGGAAAGGAACAACCGGTACCAGCCATTGCAAAAACATGCCAAACTGTAAAGACAATCAAGGCTAGGAAGAAACTGCATCAACTAATGAGCAAAATAACCAGTTAATATCATAATGGCAGGATCAAGTTCACACATAACAATCTTAACCTTAAATTTAAATGGACTAAATGCTCCAATTAAAAGACACAGACTGGCAAACTGGATAAAGAGTCAAGATCCATCAGTCTGCTGTATTCAGGAGACCCATCTCACACGCAGAGACATACATAGGCTCAAAATAAAGGGATGGAGGAAGATTTACCAAGCAAATGGAGAACAAAAAAAAGCGGGGGTTGCAATACTAGTCTCTGATAAAACAGACTTTAAACCATCAAAGATCAAAAGAGACAAAGAAGGCCATTACATAATGGTAAAGGGATCAATTCAACAGGAAGAGCTAACTATCCTAAATATATATGCACCCAATACAGGAGCACCCAGATTCATAAAGCAAGTCCTTAGAGACTTACAAAGAGACTTAGACTCCCATGCAATAATAATGGGAGACTTCAACAATCCACTGTCAGCATTAGACAGATCAACGAGACAGAAAGCTAACAAGGATATCCAGGAATTGAACTCATCTCTGCAGCAAGCAGACCTAATAGACATCTATAGAACTCTCCACCCCAAATCAACAGAATATACATTCTTCTCAGCACCACATCATACTTACTCCAAAATTGACCACGTAATTGGAAGTAAAGCACTCCTCAGCAAATGTACAAGAACAGAAATTATAACAAACTGTCTCTCAGACCACAGTGCAATCAAATTAGAACTCAGGACTAAGAAACTCAATCAAAACCGCTCAACTACATGGAAACTGAACAACCTGCTCCTGAATGACTACTGGGTACATAACGAAATGAAGGCAGAAATAAAGATGTTCTTTGAAACCAATGAGAACAAAGATACAACATACCAGAATCTCTGGGACACATTTAAAGCAGTGTGTAGAGGGAAATTTATAGCACTAAATGCCCACAAGAGAAAGCAGGAAAGATCTAAAGTTGACACTCTAACATCGCAATTAAAAGAACTAGAGAAGCAAGAGCAAACACATTCGAAAGCTAGCAGAAGGCAAGAAATAACTAAGATCAGAGCAGAACTGAAGGAGATAGAGACACAAAAAACCCTCCAAAAAATCAATGAATCCAGGAGTTGGTTTTTTGAAAAGATCAACAAAATTGACAGACCACTAGCAAGACTAATAAAGAAGAAAAGAGAGAAGAATCAAATCGACGCAATTAAAAACGATAAAGGGGATATCACCACTGACCCCACAGAAATACAAACTACCATCAGAGAATACTATAAACACCTCTATGCAAATAAACTGGAAAATCTAGAAGAAATGGATAATTTCCTGGACACTTACACTCTTCCAAGACTAAACCAGGAAGAAGTTGAATCCCTGAATAGACCAATAGTAGGCTCTGAAATTGAGGCAATAATTAATAGCCTACCAACCAAAAAAAGTCCAGGACCAGATGGATTCACAGCTGATTTCTACCAGAGGTACAAGGAGGAGCTGGTACCATTCCTTCTGAAACTATTCCAATCAATAGAAAAAGAGGGAATCCTCCCTAACTCATTTTATGAGGCCAACATCATCCTGATACCAAAGCCTGGCAGAGACACAACAAAAAAAGAGAATTTTAGACCAATATCCCTGATGAACATCGATGCAAAAATCCTCAATAAAATACTGGCAAACCGGATTCAGCAGCACATCAAAAAGCTTATCCACAATGATCAAGTGGGGCTTCATCCCTGGGATGCAAGGCTGGTTCAACATTCGCAAATCAATAAACGTAATCCAGCATATAAACTGAACCAAAGACAAGAACCACATGATTATCTCAATCGATGCAGAAAAGGCTTTTGACAAAATTCAACAGCCCTTCATGCTAAAAACGCTCAATAAATTCGGTATTGATGGAACGTACCTCAAAATCATAAGAGCTATTTATGACAAACCCACAGCCAATATCATACTGAATGGGCAAAAACTGGAAAAATTCCCTTTGAAAACTGGCACAAGACAGGGATGCCCTCTCTCACCTCTCCTATTCAACATAGTGTTGGAAGTTCTGGCTTGGGCAATCAGGCAAGAGAAAGAAATCAAGGGGATTCAGTTAGGAAAAGAAGAAGTCAAATTGTCCCTGTTTGCAGACGACATGATTGTATATTTAGAAAACCCCATTGTCTCAGCCCAAAATCTCCTTAAGCTGATCAGCAACTTCAGCAAAGTCTCAGGATACAAAATTAATGTGCAAAAATCACAAGCATTCTTATACACCAGTGATAGTCAAACAGAGAGCCAAATCAGGAATGAACTTCCATTCACAATTGCTTCAAAGAGAATAAAATACCTAGGAATCCAACTTACAAGGGATGTAAAGGACCTCTTCAAGGAGAACTACAAACCACTGATCAGTGAAATAAAAGAGGACACAAACAAATGGAAGAACATACCATGCTCATGGAGAGGAAGAATCAATATCGTGAAAATGGCCATACTGCCCAAGGTAATTTATAGATTCAATGCCATCCCCATCAAGCTACCAATGAGCTTCTTCACAGAATTGGAAAAAACTGCTTTAAAGTTCATATGGAACCAAAAAAGAGCCCGCATCTCCAAGACAATCCTAGGTCAAAAGAACAAAGCTGGAGGCAGCACGCTACCTGACTTCAAACTATACTACAAGGCTACAGTAACCAAAACAGCATGGTACTGGTACCAAAACAGAGATATAGACCAATGGAACAGAACAGAGTCCTCAGAAATAATACCACACATCTACAGCCATCTGATCTTTGACAAGCCTGAGAGAAACAAGAAATGGGGAAAGGATTCCCTATTTAATAAATGGTGCTGGGAAAATTGGCTAGCCATAAGTAGAAAGCTGAAACTGGATCCTTCCTTACTCCTTATATGAAAATTAATTCAAGATGGATTAGAGACTTAAATGTTAGACCTAATACCATAAAAATCCTAGAGGAAAACCTAGGTAGTACCATTCAGGACATAGGCATGGGCAAAGACTTCATGTCTAAAACACCAAAAGCAACGGCAGCAAAAGCCAAAATTGACAAATGGGATCTCATTAAACTAAAGAGCTTCTGCACAGCAAAAGAAACTACCATCAGAGTGAACAGGCAACCTACAGAATGGGAGAAAATTTTTGCAATCTACTCATCTGACAAAGGGCTAATATCCAGAACCTACAAAGAACTCAAACAAATTTACAAGAAAAAAACAAACAACCCCATCAAAAAGTGGGCAAAGGATATGAACAGACATTTCTCAAAAGAAGACATTCATACAGCCAACAGACACATGAAAAAATGCTCATCATCACTGGCCATCAGAGAAATGCAAATCAAAAGCACAATGAATTACCATCTCACACCAGTTAGAATGGCGATCATTAAAATGTCAGGAAACAACAGGTGCTGGAGAGGATGTGGAGAAATAGGAACACTTTTACACTGTTGGTGGGATTGTAAACTAGTTCAACCATTGTGGAAAATAGTATGGCGATTCCTCAAGGATCTAGAACTAGATGTACCATATGACCCAGCCATCCCATTACTAGGTATATACCCAAAGGATTATAAATTATGCTGCTATAAAGACACATGCACACGTATGTTTATTGCAGCACTATTCACAATAGCAAAGACTTGGAATCAACCCAAATGTCCATCAGTGACAGATTGGATTAAGAGAATGTGGCACATATACACCATGGAATACTATGCAGCCATAAAAAAGGATGAGTTTGTGTCCTTTGTAGGGACATGGATGCAGCTGGAAACCATCATTCTCAGCAAACTATCACAAGAACAGAAAACCAAACACCGCATGTTCTCACTCATCGGCGGGAACTGAACAATGAGATCACTTGGACTCGGGAAGGGGAACATCACACACCGGGGCCTATCATGGGGAGGGGGGAGCGGGGAGGGATTGCATTGGGAGTTATACCTGATGTAAATGACGAGTTGATGGGTGCAACACACCAACATGGCACAAGTATACATATGTAGCAAACCTGCACGTTGTGCACATGTACCCTACAAGTTGAAGTTTAATAATGATAAATAAATTTAAATAAATAAATAAATAAATAAATAAATAAAGAAGCCTTTCGCGAAGACTCATCTTGTGGAATTTGCAAAGTGATATTTGGAAGCCCATAAAGGGCCATGGTGAAAAAGGAAATATCTTCAGTTAAAAACTGGAAAGAAGCTTTCTGAGAGACTGCTTTGTATTCTCTTAATTCATCTCACACAATTACCGCTTTCCCCTCAAGAATCCTTTCGCTAAGACTGCTCTTGTGGAATTTGCAGAGTGATATTTGGAAGCCCATAGAGGACTATGGTGAAAAAGGAAATATCTTCAGTTACAAACTGGAAAGAAGCTTTGTGACAAACTGCTTTGTGTTCTGTTAATTCATCTCACAGAGTTACAGCTCTCCCCTCAAGATGTCTTTCTCTGAGACTGTTCTTGTGGAAACTGCAAAGTGATGTTTGGAAGCTCAAAGGGGCTATGGTGAAAAAGGAAATACACTAAGATAAAAACCGAAAAGAAACTTTCTGAAAAACTGCTTAGTGTTCTGTTAGTTCATCTCACAGAGTTACAGCTTTCCCCTCAGGAAGCCGTTCACTAAGACTGTTCTTGTGAAATTTGGAAAGTAATATTAGGAAGCCCATAGAGGGCAATGGTGAAAAAGAAAATATCTTCCATGAAAAACTGTAAAAAATCTTTCTGAGAAACTGACTTGTGTTCTGTTAATTCATGTCACAGAGTTACAGCTTTCCACTTAAGAAGCCTTTCCCTAAGACTGTTCTTGTGGAATTTGCAAAGTGATATTTGGAAGCCCATAGATGGCTATGGTGAAAGAGAAAATATCTTCCTTAAGAAACTGGAAAGAAGCTTTCTGAGAGACAGCTTTGTGTTCCATTAATTAATCTCACAGAGTTACAGCTTTCCCCTCAAGAAGCCTTTCGCTAAGACTGTTCTTGTGGAATTTGCAACGTGACATTTGGAAGCCCATAAAGGGCCATGGTGAAAAAGGAAATATCTTCAGTTAAAAACTGGAAAGAAGCTTTCTGAGAGACTGCTTTGTATTCTCTTAATTCATCTCACACAATTACAGCATTCCCCTCAAGAAGCCTTTCGCTAAGACTGCTCTTTTGGAATTTGAAGAGTGATATTTTGAAGCCCATAGAGGGCTATGGTGAAAAAGGAAATATCTTCCGTTAAAAACTGGAAAGAAGCTTTCTGAGAAACTGCTTTGTGTTCTGTTAATTCATCTCACAGTGTTACAGCTTTCCCTCAGGAATCCTATAGTTAAAGCTGTTCTTGTAGAATTTGCAAAGCGATATTTGGAAGCCCATAGAGGGCTATGGTGAAAAAGTAAATATCCTAAAATAGAAACTGAAATGAAACTTTCTGAGAAACTGTTATGTGTTCTGTTAATTCATCTCACAGAGTTACAGCTTTCCCCTCAAGAAGCCTTTCGCTAAGACGGTTCTTGTGGAATTTGCAAAGTGATATTTGGAAGCCCATAGAGGGCTATGGCGAGAAAGGAAATATCCTAGGATAAAAACTGAAAATAAGCTTTCTGAGAAACTGCTTTGTGTTCTGTTAATTCAACTACCAGAGTTACCGTTTCCCCTCAAGTAGCCTTTCTCAAGAAGCCTTTCGCTAAGACTGTTCTTGTGGAATTTGCAAAGTGATGTTTGGAAGCGCATAGAGGGCTATGGTGAAAAAGCAAATATCTTCAGTTAAAAACTGGAAAGAATCTTTCTGAGAAACTGCTTTATGTTCTGTTAGTTCATCTCACAGAGTTACAGCTTTCCCGCAAGGAACCGTTCACTAAGGCTGTTGTTGTGGAATTTGCAAAGTGATATTTGGAAGCCCATTGAGGGCTATGTTGAAAAAGGAAATATGCTAAGATAAAAACTGAAAAGAAGGTATCTGAGAAACTGCTATGTGTTCTGTTAATGACCTCACAGAGTTACAGCTTTCCCTTCAAGAAGACTTTCGCTAAGTCTGTTCTTGTGGAATTTGCAAAGGGATATTGGGAAGCCCGTAGAGGGCTATGGTGAAAAAGGAAATATCTCCGGTAAAAAACTGGAAAGAAGCTTTCCGAGAAACTGCTTTGTGTTCTGTTAATTCATCTCACAGAGTTACAGCTTTCCCCTCAAGAAGCCTTTCGCGGATGGCCGAATAGGAACAGCTCCAGTCTCCAACTCCCAGCGCGAGCGACACAGAAGACCGGTGATTTCTGCATTTTCAACTGAGGTACTGGGTTCATCTCACTGGGGAGTGCCAGACGATCGGTGCTGGTCAGCTGCTGCAGCCTGACCAGCGAGAGCTGAAGCAGGGCGAGGCATTGCCTCACCTGGAAAGCGCAAGGGGGAAGGGAATCCCTTTTCCTAGCCAGGGGAACTGAGACACACAACACCTGGAAAATCGGGTAACTCCCACCCCAATACTGTGCTTTAAGCAAACAGGCACACCAGGAGATCATATCCCACACCTGGCCGGGAGGGTCCCACACCCACGGAGCCTCCCTCATTGCTAGCACAGCAGTCTGTGATCTACCGGCAAGGCAGCAGCGAGGCTGGGGGAGGGGCGCCCGCCATTGCTGAGGCTTAAGTAGGTAAACAAAGCTGCTGGGAAGCTCGAACTGGGTGGAGCTCACAGCAGCTCAAGGAAACCTGCCTGTCTCTGTAGACTCCACCTCTGGGGACAGGGCACAATAAACAATAACAAACGCAGCAGCTCTGCAGACGCAAACGACTCTGTCTGACAGCTTTGAAGAGAGCAGTGGATCTCCCAACACGGAGGTTGAGATCTGAGAAGGGACAGACTCCCTGCTCAAGTGGGTCCCTGACCCCTGAGTAGCCTAACTGGGAGACATCCCCCACTAGGGGCAGTCTGACACCCCACACCTCACAGGGTGGAGTACACCCCTGAGAGGAAGCTTTCAAAGCAAGAATCAGGCAGGTACACTCGCTGTTCAGAAATATTCTATCTTCTGCATCCTCTGCTGCTGATACCCAGGCAAACAGGGTCTGGAGTGGACCTCAAGCAATCTCCTACAGCTACAACCTACAGCTGAGGATCCTGACTGTTAGAACGAAAGCTATCAAAAAGGAAGGACACCTACACCAAAACCCCATCAGTACATCACCATCATCAAAGACCAGAGGCAGATAAAACCACAAAGATGGGGAAAAAGCAGGGCAGAAAAGCTGGAAGTTCAAAAAATAAGAGCGCATCTCCCCCGGCAAAGGAGCGCAGCTCATCGCCAGCAACAGATCAAAGCTGGACGGAGAATGACTTTGACGACATGAGAGAAGAAGGCTTCAGTCCATCAAATTTCTCAGAGCTAAAGGAGGAATTACGTACCCAGCGCAAAGAAACTAAAAATCTTGAAAAAAAAGTGGAAGAATTGATGGCTAGAGTCATTAATGCAGAGAAGCTCACAAACGAAATGAAAGAGATGAAAACCATGGCACGAGAAATACGTGACAAATGCACAAGCTTCAGTAACCGACTCGATCAACTGGAAGAAAGAATGTCAGCGATGGAGGATCAAATGAATGAAATGAAGCGAGAAGAGAAACCAAAAGAAAAAAGAAGAAAAAGAAATGAACAAAGCCTGCAAGAAGTATGGGATTATGTAAAGAGACCAAATCTACGTCTGATTGGGGTGCCTGAAAGTGAGGGGGGAAAATGGAACCAAGTTGGAAAACACTCTTCAGGATATCATCCAGGAGAACTTCCCCAACCTAGTAGGGCAGGCCAACATTCAAATCCAGGAAACACAGAGAACGCCACAAAGATACTCCTCGAGAAGAGCAACTCCAAGACACATAATTGCCAGATTCACCAAAGTTGAAATGAAGGAAAAAATCTTAAGGGCAGCCAGAGAGAAAGGTCGGGTTACCCACAAAGGGAAGCCCATCAGACTAACAGCAGATCTCTCGGCAGAAACTCTTCAAGCCAGAAGAGAGTGGGGGCCCATATTCAACATTCTTAAAGAAAAGAATTTTAAACCCAGAATTTTATATCCAGCCAAACTAAGTTTCATAAGTGAAGGAGAAATAAAATCCTTTACAGATAAGCAAATGCTTAGAGATTTTGTCACCCCTAGGCCTGCCTTACGAGAGACCCTGAAGGAAGCACTAAACATGGAAAGGAACAACCGGTACCAGCCATTGCAAAAACATGCCAAAATGTAAAGACAATCAAGGCTAGGAAGAAACTGCATCAACGATTGAGCAAAATAACCAGTTAATATCATAATGGCAGGATCAAGTTCACACATAACAATCTTAACCTTAAATTTAAATGGACTAAATGCTCCAATTAAAAGACACAGACTGGCAAACTGGATAAAGAGTCAAGATCCATCAGTCTGCTGTATTCAGGAGACCCATCTCACACGCAGAGACATACATAGGCTCAAAATAAAGGGATGGAGGAAGATTTACCAAGCAAATGGAGAACAAGAAAAAGCGGGGGTTGCAATACTAGTCTCTGATAAAACAGACTTTAAACCATCAAAGATCAAAAGAGACAAAGAAGGCCATTACATAATGGTAAAGGGATCAATTCAACAGGAAGAGCTAACTATCCTAAATATATATGCACCCAATACAGGAGCACCCAGATTCATAAAGCAAGTCCTTAGAGACTTACAAAGAGACTTAGACTCCCATGCAATAATAATGGGAGACTTCAACACTCCACTGTCAACATTAGACAGATCAACGAGACAGAAAGTTAACAAGGATATCCAGGAAATGACCTCAACTCTGCAGCAAGCAGAACTAATAGACATCTATAGAACTCTCCACCCCAAATCAACAGAATATACATTCTTCTCAGCACCACATCGTACTTACTCCAAAATTGACCACGTAATTGGAAGTAAAGCACTCCTCAGCAAATGTACAAGAACAGAAATTATAACAAACTGTCTCTCAGACCACAGTGCAATCAAATTAGAACTCAGGACTAAGAAACTCAATCAAAACCGCTCAACTACATGGAAACTGAACAACCTGCTCCTGAATGACTACTGGGTACATAACGAAATGAAGGCAGAAATAAAGATGTTCTTTGAAACCAATGAGAACAAAGATACAACATACCAGAATCTCTGGGACACATTTAAAGCAGTGTGTAGAGGGAAATTTATAGCACTAAATGCCCACAAGAGAAAGCAGGAAAGATCTAAAATTGACACTCTAACATCGCAATTAAAAGAACTAGAGAAGCAAGAGCAAACACATTCGAAAGCTAGCAGAAGGCAAGAAATAACTAAGATCAGAGCAGAACTGAAGGAGATAGAGACACAAAAAACCCTCCAAAAAATCAATGAATCCAGGAGTTGGTTTTTTGAAAAGATCAACAAAATTGACAGACCACTAGCAAGACTAATAAAGAAGAAAAGAGAGAAGAATCAAATCGACGCAATTAAAAACGATAAGGGGGATATCACCACTGACCCCACAGAAATACAAACTACCATCAGAGAATACTATAAACACCTCTATGCAAATAAACTGGAAAATCTAGAAGAAATGGATAATTTCCTGGACACTTACACTCTTCCAAGACTAAACCAGGAAGAAGTTGAATCCCTGAATAGACCAATAGTAGGCTCTGAAATTGAGGCAATAATTAATAGCCTACCAACCAAAAAAAGTCCAGGACCAGATGGATTCACAGCTGATTTCTACCAGAGGTACAAGGAGGAGCTGGTACCATTCCTTCTGAAACTATTCCAATCAATAGAAAAAGAGGGAATCCTCCCTAACTCATTTTATGAGGCCAACATCATCCTGATACCAAAGCCTGGCAGAGACACAACAAAAAAAGAGAATTTTAGACCAATATCCCTGATGAACATCGATGCAAAAATCCTCAATAAAATACTGGCAAACCGGATTCAGCAGCACATCAAAAAGCTTATCCACAATGATCAAGTGGGGCTTCATCCCTGGGATGCAAGGCTGGTTCAACATTCGCAAATCAATAAACGTAATCCAGCATATAAACTGAACCAAAGACAAGAACCACATGATTATCTCAATCGATGCAGAAAAGGCTTTTGACAAAATTCAACAGCCCTTCATGCTAAAAACGCTCAATAAATTCGGTATTGATGGAACGTACCTCAAAATCATAAGAGCTATTTATGACAAACCCACAGCCAATATCATACTGAATGGGCAAAAACTGGAAAAATTCCCTTTGAAAACTGGCACAAGACAGGGATGCCCTCTCTCACCTCTCCTATTCAACATAGTGTTGGAAGTTCTGGCTTGGGCAATCAGGCAAGAGAAAGAAATCAAGGGGATTCAGTTAGGAAAAGAAGAAGTCAAATTGTCCCTGTTTGCAGACGACATGATTGTATATTTAGAAAACCCCATTGTCTCAGCCCAAAATCTCCTTAAGCTGATCAGCAACTTCAGCAAAGTCTCAGGATACAAAATTAATGTGCAAAAATCACAAGCATTCTTATACACCAGTGACAGTCAAACAGAGAGCCAAATCAGGAATGAACTTCCATTCACAATTGCTTCAAAGAGAATAAAATACCTAGGAATCCAACTTACAAGGGATGTAAAGGACCTCTTCAAGGAGAACCACAAACCACTGCTCAGTGAAATAAAAGAGGACACAAACAAATGGAAGAACATACCATGCTCATGGAGAGGAAGAATCAATATCGTGAAAATGGCCATACTGCCCGAGGTTATTTATAGATTCAATGCCATCCCCATCAAGCTACCAATGAGCTTCTTCACAGAATTGGAAAAAACTGCTTTAAAGTTCATATGGAACCAAAAAAGAGCCCGCATCTCCAAGACAATCCTAGGTCAAAAGAACAAAGCTGGAGGCAGCACGCTACCTGACTTCAAACTATACTACAAGGCTACAGTAACCAAAACAGCATGGTACTGGTACCAAAACAGAGATATAGACCAATGGAACAGAACAGAGTCCTCAGAAATAATACCACACATCTACAGCCATCTGATCTTTGACAAGCCTGAGAGAAACAAGAAATGGGGAAAGGATTCCCTATTTAATAAATGGTGCTGGGAAAATTGGCTAGCCATAAGTAGAAAGCTGAAACTGGATCCTTCCTTACTCCTTATATGAAAATTAATTCAAGATGGATTAGAGACTTAAATGTTAGACCTAATACCATAAAAATCCTAGAGGAAAACCTAGGTAGTACCATTCAGGACATAGGCATGGGCAAAGACTTCATGTCTAAAACACCAAAAGCAACGGCAGCAAAAGCCAAAATTGACAAATGGGATCTCATTAAACTAAAGAGCTTCTGCACAGCAAAAGAAACTACCATCAGAGTGAACAGGCAACCTACAGAATGGGAGAAAATTTTTGCAATCTACTCATCTGACAAAGGGCTAATATCCAGAACCTACAAAGAACTCAAACAAATTTACAAGAAAAAAACAAACAACCCCATCAAAAAGTGGGCAAAGGATATGAACAGACATTTCTCAAAAGAAGACATTCATACAGCCAACAGACACATGAAAAAATGCTCATCATCACTGGCCATCAGAGAAATGCAAATCAAAAGCACAATGAATTACCATCTCACACCAGTTAGAATGGCGATCATTAAAATGTCAGGAAACAACAGGTGCTGGAGAGGATGTGGAGAAATAGGAACACTTTTACACTGTTGGTGGGATTGTAAACTAGTTCAACCATTGTGGAAAATAGTATGGCGATTCCTCAAGGATCTAGAACTAGATGTACCATATGACCCAGCCATCCCATTACTAGGTATATACCCAAAGGATTATAAATTATGCTGCTATAAAGACACATGCACACGTATGTTTATTGCAGCACTATTCACAATAGCAAAGACTTGGAATCAACCCAAATGTCCATCAGTGACAGATTGGATTAAGAGAATGTGGCACATATACACCATGGAATACTATGCAGCCATAAAAAAGGATGAGTTTGTGTCCTTTGTAGGGACATGGATGCAGCTGGAAACCATCATTCTCAGCAAACTATCACAAGAACAGAAAACCAAACACCGCATGTTCTCACTCATCGGCGGGAACTGAACAATGAGATCACTTGGACTCGGGAAGGGGAACATCACACACCGGGGCCTATCATGGGGAGGGGGGAGCGGGGAGGGATTGCATTGGGAGTTATACCTGATGTAAATGACGAGTTGATGGGTGCAACACACCAACATGGCACAAGTATACATATGTAGCAAACCTGCACGTTGTGCACATGTACCCTACAAGTTGAAGTTTAATAATGATAAATAAATTTAAATAAATAAATAAATAAATAAATAAATAAAGAAGCCTTTCGCGAAGACTCATCTTGTGGAATTTGCAAAGTGATATTTGGAAGCCCATAAAGGGCCATGGTGAAAAAGGAAATATCTTCAGTTAAAAACTGGAAAGAAGCTTTCTGAGAGACTGCTTTGTATTCTCTTAATTCATCTCACACAATTACCGCTTTCCCCTCAAGAATCCTTTCGCTAAGACTGCTCTTGTGGAATTTGCAGAGTGATATTTGGAAGCCCATAGAGGACTATGGTGAAAAAGGAAATATCTTCAGTTACAAACTGGAAAGAAGCTTTCTGACAAACTGCTTTGTGTTCTGTTAATTCATCTCACAGAGTTACAGCTTTCCCCTCAAGATGTCTTTCTCTGAGACTGTTCTTGTGGAAACTGCAAAGTGATGTTTGGAAGCTCAAAGGGGCTATGGTGAAAAAGGAAATACACTAAGATAAAAACCGAAAAGAAACTTTCTGAAAAACTGCTTAGTGTTCTGTTAGTTCATCTCACAGAGTTACAGCTTTCCCCTCAGGAAGCCGTTCACTAAGACTGTTCTTGTGAAATTTGGAAAGTAATATTAGGAAGCCCATAGAGGGCAATGGTGAAAAAGAAAATATCTTCCATGAAAAACTGTAAAAAATCTTTCTGAGAAACTGACTTGTGTTCTGTTAATTCATGTCACAGAGTTACAGCTTTCCACTTAAGAAGCCTTTCCCTAAGACTGTTCTTGTGGAATTTGCAAAGTGATATTTGGAAGCCCATAGATGGCTATGGTGAAAGAGAAAATATCTTCCTTAAGAAACTGGAAAGAAGCTTTCTGAGAGACAGCTTTGTGTTCCATTAATTAATCTCACAGAGTTACAGCTTTCCCCTCAAGAAGCCTTTCGCTAAGACTGTTCTTGTGGAATTTGCAACGTGACATTTGGAAGCCCATAAAGGGCCATGGTGAAAAAGGAAATATCTTCAGTTAAAAACTGGAAAGAAGCTTTCTGAGAGACTGCTTTGTATTCTCTTAATTCATCTCACACAATTACAGCATTCCCCTCAAGAAGCCTTTCGCTAAGACTGCTCTTTTGGAATTTGAAGAGTGATATTTTGAAGCCCATAGAGGGCTATGGTGAAAAAGGAAATATCTTCCGTTAAAAACTGGAAAGAAGCTTTCTGAGAAACTGCTTTGTGTTCTGTTAATTCATCTCACAGTGTTACAGCTTTCCCTCAGGAATCCTATAGTTAAAGCTGTTCTTGTAGAATTTGCAAAGCGATATTTGGAAGCCCATAGAGGGCTATGGTGAAAAAGTAAATATCCTAAAATAGAAACTGAAATGAAACTTTCTGAGAAACTGTTATGTGTTCTGTTAATTCATCTCACAGAGTTACAGCTTTCCCCTCAAGAAGCCTTTCGCTAAGACGGTTCTTGTGGAATTTGCAAAGTGATATTTGGAAGCCCATAGAGGGCTATGGCGAGAAAGGAAATATCCTAGGATAAAAACTGAAAATAAGCTTTCTGAGAAACTGCTTTGTGTTCTGTTAATTCAACTACCAGAGTTACCGTTTCCCCTCAAGTAGCCTTTCTCAAGAAGCCTTTCGCTAAGACTGTTCTTGTGGAATTTGCAAAGTGATGTTTGGAAGCGCATAGAGGGCTATGGTGAAAAAGCAAATATCTTCAGTTAAAAACTGGAAAGAATCTTTCTGAGAAACTGCTTTATGTTCTGTTAGTTCATCTCACAGAGTTACAGCTTTCCCGCAAGGAACCGTTCACTAAGGCTGTTGTTGTGGAATTTGCAAAGTGATATTTGGAAGCCCATTGAGGGCTATGTTGAAAAAGGAAATATGCTAAGATAAAAACTGAAAAGAAGGTATCTGAGAAACTGCTATGTGTTCTGTTAATGACCTCACAGAGTTACAGCTTTCCCTTCAAGAAGACTTTCGCTAAGTCTGTTCTTGTGGAATTTGCAAAGGGATATTGGGAAGCCCGTAGAGGGCTATGGTGAAAAAGGAAATATCTCCGGTAAAAAACTGGAAAGAAGCTTTCCGAGAAACTGCTTTGTGTTCTGTTAATTCATCTCACAGAGTTACAGCTTTCCCCTCAAGAAGCCTTTCGCGGATGGCCGAATAGGAACAGCTCCAGTCTCCAACTCCCAGCGCGAGCGACACAGAAGACCGGTGATTTCTGCATTTTCAACTGAGGTACTGGGTTCATCTCACTGGGGAGTGCCAGACGATCGGTGCTGGTCAGCTGCTGCAGCCTGACCAGCGAGAGCTGAAGCAGGGCGAGGCATTGCCTCACCTGGAAAGCGCAAGGGGGAAGGGAATCCCTTTTCCTAGCCAGGGGAACTGAGACACACAACACCTGGAAAATCGGGTAACTCCCACCCCAATACTGTGCTTTAAGCAAACAGGCACACCAGGAGATCATATCCCACACCTGGCCGGGAGGGTCCCACACCCACGGAGCCTCCCTCATTGCTAGCACAGCAGTCTGTGATCTACCGGCAAGGCAGCAGCGAGGCTGGGGGAGGGGCGCCCGCCATTGCTGAGGCTTAAGTAGGTAAACAAAGCTGCTGGGAAGCTCGAACTGGGTGGAGCTCACAGCAGCTCAAGGAAACCTGCCTGTCTCTGTAGACTCCACCTCTGGGGACAGGGCACAATAAACAATAACAAACGCAGCAGCTCTGCAGACGCAAACGACTCTGTCTGACAGCTTTGAAGAGAGCAGTGGATCTCCCAACACGGAGGTTGAGATCTGAGAAGGGACAGACTCCCTGCTCAAGTGGGTCCCTGACCCCTGAGTAGCCTAACTGGGAGACATCCCCCACTAGGGGCAGTCTGACACCCCACACCTCACAGGGTGGAGTACACCCCTGAGAGGAAGCTTTCAAAGCAAGAATCAGGCAGGTACACTCGCTGTTCAGAAATATTCTATCTTCTGCATCCTCTGCTGCTGATACCCAGGCAAACAGGGTCTGGAGTGGACCTCAAGCAATCTCCTACAGCTACAACCTACAGCTGAGGATCCTGACTGTTAGAACGAAAGCTATCAAAAAGGAAGGACACCTACACCAAAACCCCATCAGTACATCACCATCATCAAAGACCAGAGGCAGATAAAACCACAAAGATGGGGAAAAAGCAGGGCAGAAAAGCTGGAAGTTCAAAAAATAAGAGCGCATCTCCCCCGGCAAAGGAGCGCAGCTCATCGCCAGCAACAGATCAAAGCTGGACGGAGAATGACTTTGACGACATGAGAGAAGAAGGCTTCAGTCCATCAAATTTCTCAGAGCTAAAGGAGGAATTACGTACCCAGCGCAAAGAAACTAAAAATCTTGAAAAAAAAGTGGAAGAATTGATGGCTAGAGTCATTAATGCAGAGAAGCTCACAAACGAAATGAAAGAGACGAAAACCATGGCACGAGAAATACGTGACAAATGCACAAGCTTCAGTAACTGACTCGATCAACTGGAAGAAAGAATGTCAGCGATGGAGGATCAAATGAATGAAATGAAGCGAGAAGAGAAACCAAAAGAAAAAAGAAGAAAAAGAAATGAACAAAGCCTGCAAGAAGTATGGGATTATGTAAAAAGACCAAATCTACGTCTGATTGGGGTGCCTGAAAGTGAGGGGGAAAATGGAACCAAGTTGGAAAACACTCTTCAGGATATCATCCAGGAGAACTTCCCCAACCTAGTAGGGCAGGCCAACATTCAAATCCAGGAAATACAGAGAACGCCACAAAGATACTCCTCGAGAAGAGCAACTCCAAGACACATAATTGCCAGATTCACCAAAGTTGAAATGAAGGAAAAAATCTTAAGGGCAGCCAGAGAGAAAGGTCGGGTTACCCACAAAGGGAAGCCCACCAGACTAACAGCAGATCTCTCGGCAGAAACTCTTCAAGCCAGAAGAGAGTGGGGGCCCATATTCAACATTCTTAAAGAAAAGAATTTTAAACCCAGAATTTTATATCCAGCCAAACTAAGTTTCATAAGTGAAGGAGAAATAAAATCCTTTACAGATAAGCAAATGCTTAGAGATTTTGTCATCACTAGGCCTGCCTTACAAGAGACCCTGAAGGAAGCACTAAACATGGAAAGGAACAACCGGTACCAGCCATTGCAAAAACATGCCAAACTGTAAAGACAATCAAGGCTAGGAAGAAACTGCATCAACTAATGAGCAAAATAACCAGTTAATATCATAATGGCAGGATCAAGTTCACACATAACAATCTTAACCTTAAATTTAAATGGACTAAATGCTCCAATTAAAAGACACAGACTGGCAAACTGGATAAAGAGTCAAGATCCATCAGTCTGCTGTATTCAGGAGACCCATCTCACACGCAGAGACATACATAGGCTCAAAATAAAGGGATGGAGGAAGATTTACCAAGCAAATGGAGAACAAAAAAAAGCGGGGGTTGCAATACTAGTCTCTGATAAAACAGACTTTAAACCATCAAAGATCAAAAGAGACAAAGAAGGCCATTACATAATGGTAAAGGGATCAATTCAACAGGAAGAGCTAACTATCCTAAATATATATGCACCCAATACAGGAGCACCCAGATTCATAAAGCAAGTCCTTAGAGACTTACAAAGAGACTTAGACTCCCATGCAATAATAATGGGAGACTTCAACAATCCACTGTCAGCATTAGACAGATCAACGAGACAGAAAGCTAACAAGGATATCCAGGAATTGAACTCATCTCTGCAGCAAGCAGACCTAATAGACATCTATAGAACTCTCCACCCCAAATCAACAGAATATACATTCTTCTCAGCACCACATCATACTTACTCCAAAATTGACCACGTAATTGGAAGTAAAGCACTCCTCAGCAAATGTACAAGAACAGAAATTATAACAAACTGTCTCTCAGACCACAGTGCAATCAAATTAGAACTCAGGACTAAGAAACTCAATCAAAACCGCTCAACTACATGGAAACTGAACAACCTGCTCCTGAATGACTACTGGGTACATAACGAAATGAAGGCAGAAATAAAGATGTTCTTTGAAACCAATGAGAACAAAGATACAACATACCAGAATCTCTGGGACACATTTAAAGCAGTGTGTAGAGGGAAATTTATAGCACTAAATGCCCACAAGAGAAAGCAGGAAAGATCTAAAGTTGACACTCTAACATCGCAATTAAAAGAACTAGAGAAGCAAGAGCAAACACATTCGAAAGCTAGCAGAAGGCAAGAAATAACTAAGATCAGAGCAGAACTGAAGGAGATAGAGACACAAAAAACCCTCCAAAAAATCAATGAATCCAGGAGTTGGTTTTTTGAAAAGATCAACAAAATTGACAGACCACTAGCAAGACTAATAAAGAAGAAAAGAGAGAAGAATCAAATCGACGCAATTAAAAACGATAAAGGGGATATCACCACTGACCCCACAGAAATACAAACTACCATCAGAGAATACTATAAACACCTCTATGCAAATAAACTGGAAAATCTAGAAGAAATGGATAATTTCCTGGACACTTACACTCTTCCAAGACTAAACCAGGAAGAAGTTGAATCCCTGAATAGACCAATAGTAGGCTCTGAAATTGAGGCAATAATTAATAGCCTACCAACCAAAAAAAGTCCAGGACCAGATGGATTCACAGCTGATTTCTACCAGAGGTACAAGGAGGAGCTGGTACCATTCCTTCTGAAACTATTCCAATCAATAGAAAAAGAGGGAATCCTCCCTAACTCATTTTATGAGGCCAACATCATCCTGATACCAAAGCCTGGCAGAGACACAACAAAAAAAGAGAATTTTAGACCAATATCCCTGATGAACATCGATGCAAAAATCCTCAATAAAATACTGGCAAACCGGATTCAGCAGCACATCAAAAAGCTTATCCACAATGATCAAGTGGGGCTTCATCCCTGGGATGCAAGGCTGGTTCAACATTCGCAAATCAATAAACGTAATCCAGCATATAAACTGAACCAAAGACAAGAACCACATGATTATCTCAATCGATGCAGAAAAGGCTTTTGACAAAATTCAACAGCCCTTCATGCTAAAAACGCTCAATAAATTCGGTATTGATGGAACGTACCTCAAAATCATAAGAGCTATTTATGACAAACCCACAGCCAATATCATACTGAATGGGCAAAAACTGGAAAAATTCCCTTTGAAAACTGGCACAAGACAGGGATGCCCTCTCTCACCTCTCCTATTCAACATAGTGTTGGAAGTTCTGGCTTGGGCAATCAGGCAAGAGAAAGAAATCAAGAGGATTCAGTTAGGAAAAGAAGAAGTCAAATTGTCCCTGTTTGCAGACGACATGATTGTATATTTAGAAAACCCCATTGTCTCAGCCCAAAATCTCCTTAAGCTGATCAGCAACTTCAGCAAAGTCTCAGGATACAAAATTAATGTGCAAAAATCACAAGCATTCTTATACACCAGTGACAGTCAAACAGAGAGCCAAATCAGGAATGAACTTCCATTCACAATTGCTTCAAAGAGAATAAAATACCTAGGAATCCAACTTACAAGGGATGTAAAGGACCTCTTCAAGGAGAACTACAAACCACTGCTCAGTGAAATAAAAGAGGACACAAACAAATGGAAGAACATACCATGCTCATGGAGAGGAAGAATCAATATCGTGAAAATGGCCATACTGCCCAAGGTAATTTATAGATTCAATGCCATCCCCATCAAGCTACCAATGAGCTTCTTCACAGAATTGGTAAAAACTGCTTTAAAGTTCATATGGAACCAAAAAAGAGCCCGCATCTCCAAGACAATCCTAGGTCAAAAGAACAAAGCTGGAGGCAGCACGCTACCTGACTTCAAACTATACTACAAGGCTACAGTAACCAAAACAGCATGGTACTGGTACCAAAACAGAGATATAGACCAATGGAACAGAACAGAGTCCTCAGAAATAATACCACACATCTACAGCCATCTGATCTTTGACAAGCCTGAGAGAAACAAGAAATGGGGAAAGGATTCCCTATTTAATAAATGGTGCTGGGAAAATTGGCTAGCCATAAGTAGAAAGCTGAAACTGGATCCTTCCTTACTCCTTATATGAAAATTAATTCAAGATGGATTAGAGACTTAAATGTTAGACCGAATACCATAAAAATCCTAGAGGAAAACCTAGGTAGTACCATTCAGGACATAGGCATGGGCAAAGACTTCATGTCTAAAACACCAAAAGCAACGGCAGCAAAAGCCAAAATTGACAAATGGGATCTCATTAAACTAAAGAGCTTCTGCACAGCAAAAGAAACTACCATCAGAGTGAACAGGCAACCTACAGAATGGGAGAAAATTTTTGCAATCTACTCATCTGACAAAGGGCTAATATCCAGAACCTACAAAGAACTCAAACAAATTTACAAGAAAAAAACAAACAACCCCATCAAAAAGTGGGCAAAGGATATGAACAGACATTTCTCAAAAGAAGACATTCATACAGCCAACAGACACATGAAAAAATGCTCATCATCACTGGCCATCAGAGAAATGCAAATCAAAAGCACAATGAATTACCATCTCACACCAGTTAGAATGGCGATCATTAAAATGTCAGGAAACAACAGGTGCTGGAGAGGATGTGGAGAAATAGGAACACTTTTACACTGTTGGTGGGATTGTAAACTAGTTCAACCATTGTGGAAAATAGTATGGCGATTCCTCAAGGATCTAGAACTAGATGTACCATATGACTCAGCCATCCCATTACTAGGTATATACCCAAAGGATTATAAATTATGCTGCTATAAAGACACATGCACACGTATGTTTATTGCAGCACTATTCACAATAGCAAAGACTTGGAATCAACCCAAATGTCCATCAGTGACAGATTGGATTAAGAGAATGTGGCACATATACACCATGGAATACTATGCAGCCATAAAAAAGGATGAGTTTGTGTCCTTTGTAGGGACATGGATGCAGCTGGAAACCATCATTCTCAGCAAACTATCACAAGAACAGAAAACCAAACACCGCATGTTCTCACTCATCGGCGGGAACTGAACAATGAGATCACTTGGACTCGGGAAGGGGAACATCACACACCGGGGCCTATCATGGGGAGGGGGGAGCGGGGAGGGATTGCATTGGGAGTTATACCTGATGTAAATGACGAGTTGATGGGTGCAACACACCAACATGGCACAAGTATACATATGTAGCAAACCTGCACGTTGTGCACATGTACCCTACAAGTTGAAGTTTAATAATGATAAATAAATTTAAATAAATAAATAAATAAATAAATAAATAAAGAAGCCTTTCGCGAAGACTCATCTTGTGGAATTTGCAAGGTGATATTTGGAAGCCCATAAAGGGCCATGGTGAAAAAGGAAATATCTTCAGTTAAAAACTGGAAAGAAGCTTTCTGAGAGACTGCTTTGTATTCTCTTAATTCATCTCACACAATTACCGCTTTCCCCTCAAGAATCCTTTCGCTAAGACTGCTCTTGTGGAATTTGCAGAGTGATATTTGGAAGCCCATAGAGGACTATGGTGAAAAAGGAAATATCTTCAGTTACAAACTGGAAAGAAGCTTTCTGACAAACTGCTTTGTGTTCTGTTAATTCATCTCACAGAGTTACAGCTTTCCCCTCAAGATGTCTTTCTCTGAGACTGTTCTTGTGGAAACTGCAAAGTGATGTTTGGAAGCTCAAAGGGGCTATGGTGAAAAAGGAAATACACTAAGATAAAAACCGAAAAGAAACTTTCTGAAAAACTGCTTAGTGTTCTGTTAGTTCATCTCACAGAGTTACAGCTTTCCCCTCAGGAAGCCGTTCACTAAGACTGTTCTTGTGAAATTTGGAAAGTAATATTAGGAAGCCCATAGAGGGCAATGGTGAAAAAGAAAATATCTTCCATGAAAAACTGTAAAAAATCTTTCTGAGAAACTGACTTGTGTTCTGTTAATTCATGTCACAGAGTTACAGCTTTCCACTTAAGAAGCCTTTCCCTAAGACTGTTCTTGTGGAATTTGCAAAGTGATATTTGGAAGCCCATAGATGGCTATGGTGAAAGAGAAAATATCTTCCTTAAGAAACTGGAAAGAAGCTTTCTGAGAGACAGCTTTGTGTTCCATTAATTAATCTCACAGAGTTACAGCTTTCCCCTCAAGAAGCCTTTCGCTAAGACTGTTCTTGTGGAATTTGCAACGTGACATTTGGAAGCCCATAAAGGGCCATGGTGAAAAAGGAAATATCTTCAGTTAAAAACTGGAAAGAAGCTTTCTGAGAGACTGCTTTGTATTCTCTTAATTCATCTCACACAATTACAGCATTCCCCTCAAGAAGCCTTTCGCTAAGACTGCTCTTTTGGAATTTGAAGAGTGATATTTTGAAGCCCATAGAGGGCTATGGTGAAAAAGGAAATATCTTCCGTTAAAAACTGGAAAGAAGCTTTCTGAGAAACTGCTTTGTGTTCTGTTAATTCATCTCACAGTGTTACAGCTTTCCCTCAGGAATCCTATAGTTAAAGCTGTTCTTGTAGAATTTGCAAAGCGATATTTGGAAGCCCATAGAGGGCTATGGTGAAAAAGTAAATATCCTAAAATAGAAACTGAAATGAAACTTTCTGAGAAACTGTTATGTGTTCTGTTAATTCATCTCACAGAGTTACAGCTTTCCCCTCAAGAAGCCTTTCGCTAAGACGGTTCTTGTGGAATTTGCAAAGTGATATTTGGAAGCCCATAGAGGGCTATGGCGAGAAAGGAAATATCCTAGGATAAAAACTGAAAATAAGCTTTCTGAGAAACTGCTTTGTGTTCTGTTAATTCAACTACCAGAGTTACCGTTTCCCCTCAAGTAGCCTTTCTCAAGAAGCCTTTCGCTAAGACTGTTCTTGTGGAATTTGCAAAGTGATGTTTGGAAGCGCATAGAGGGCTATGGTGAAAAAGCAAATATCTTCAGTTAAAAACTGGAAAGAATCTTTCTGAGAAACTGCTTTATGTTCTGTTAGTTCATCTCACAGAGTTACAGCTTTCCCGCAAGGAACCGTTCACTAAGGCTGTTGTTGTGGAATTTGCAAAGTGATATTTGGAAGCCCATTGAGGGCTATGTTGAAAAAGGAAATATGCTAAGATAAAAACTGAAAAGAAGGTATCTGAGAAACTGCTATGTGTTCTGTTAATGACCTCACAGAGTTACAGCTTTCCCTTCAAGAAGACTTTCGCTAAGTCTGTTCTTGTGGAATTTGCAAAGGGATATTGGGAAGCCCGTAGAGGGCTATGGTGAAAAAGGAAATATCTCCGGTAAAAAACTGGAAAGAAGCTTTCCGAGAAACTGCTTTGTGTTCTGTTAATTCATCTCACAGAGTTACAGCTTTCCCCTCAAGAAGCCTTTCGCGGATGGCCGAATAGGAACAGCTCCAGTCTCCAACTCCCAGCGCGAGCGACACAGAAGACCGGTGATTTCTGCATTTTCAACTGAGGTACTGGGTTCATCTCACTGGGGAGTGCCAGACGATCGGTGCTGGTCAGCTGCTGCAGCCTGACCAGCGAGAGCTGAAGCAGGGCGAGGCATTGCCTCACCTGGAAAGCGCAAGGGGGAAGGGAATCCCTTTTCCTAGCCAGGGGAACTGAGACACACAACACCTGGAAAATCGGGTAACTCCCACCCCAATACTGTGCTTTAAGCAAACAGGCACACCAGGAGATCATATCCCACACCTGGCCGGGAGGGTCCCACACCCACGGAGCCTCCCTCATTGCTAGCACAGCAGTCTGTGATCTACCGGCAAGGCAGCAGCGAGGCTGGGGGAGGGGCGCCCGCCATTGCTGAGGCTTAAGTAGGTAAACAAAGCTGCTGGGAAGCTCGAACTGGGTGGAGCTCACAGCAGCTCAAGGAAACCTGCCTGTCTCTGTAGACTCCACCTCTGGGGACAGGGCACAATAAACAATAACAAACGCAGCAGCTCTGCAGACGCAAACGACTCTGTCTGACAGCTTTGAAGAGAGCAGTGGATCTCCCAACACGGAGGTTGAGATCTGAGAAGGGACAGACTCCCTGCTCAAGTGGGTCCCTGACCCCTGAGTAGCCTAACTGGGAGACATCCCCCACTAGGGGCAGTCTGACACCCCACACCTCACAGGGTGGAGTACACCCCTGAGAGGAAGCTTTCAAAGCAAGAATCAGGCAGGTACACTCGCTGTTCAGAAATATTCTATCTTCTGCATCCTCTGCTGCTGATACCCAGGCAAACAGGGTCTGGAGTGGACCTCAAGCAATCTCCTACAGCTACAACCTACAGCTGAGGATCCTGACTGTTAGAACGAAAGCTATCAAAAAGGAAGGACACCTACACCAAAACCCCATCAGTACATCACCATCATCAAAGACCAGAGGCAGATAAAACCACAAAGATGGGGAAAAAGCAGGGCAGAAAAGCTGGAAGTTCAAAAAATAAGAGCGCATCTCCCCCGGCAAAGGAGCGCAGCTCATCGCCAGCAACAGATCAAAGCTGGACGGAGAATGACTTTGACGACATGAGAGAAGAAGGCTTCAGTCCATCAAATTTCTCAGAGCTAAAGGAGGAATTACGTACCCAGCGCAAAGAAACTAAAAATCTTGAAAAAAAAGTGGAAGAATTGATGGCTAGAGTCATTAATGCAGAGAAGCTCACAAACGAAATGAAAGAGACGAAAACCATGGCACGAGAAATACGTGACAAATGCACAAGCTTCAGTAACTGACTCGATCAACTGGAAGAAAGAATGTCAGCGATGGAGGATCAAATGAATGAAATGAAGCGAGAAGAGAAACCAAAAGAAAAAAGAAGAAAAAGAAATGAACAAAGCCTGCAAGAAGTATGGGATTATGTAAAAAGACCAAATCTACGTCTGATTGGGGTGCCTGAAAGTGAGGGGGAAAATGGAACCAAGTTGGAAAACACTCTTCAGGATATCATCCAGGAGAACTTCCCCAACCTAGTAGGGCAGGCCAACATTCAAATCCAGGAAATACAGAGAACGCCACAAAGATACTCCTCGAGAAGAGCAACTCCAAGACACATAATTGCCAGATTCACCAAAGTTGAAATGAAGGAAAAAATCTTAAGGGCAGCCAGAGAGAAAGGTCGGGTTACCCACAAAGGGAAGCCCACCAGACTAACAGCAGATCTCTCGGCAGAAACTCTTCAAGCCAGAAGAGAGTGGGGGCCCATATTCAACATTCTTAAAGAAAAGAATTTTAAACCCAGAATTTTATATCCAGCCAAACTAAGTTTCATAAGTGAAGGAGAAATAAAATCCTTTACAGATAAGCAAATGCTTAGAGATTTTGTCATCACTAGGCCTGCCTTACAAGAGACCCTGAAGGAAGCACTAAACATGGAAAGGAACAACCGGTACCAGCCATTGCAAAAACATGCCAAACTGTAAAGACAATCAAGGCTAGGAAGAAACTGCATCAACTAATGAGCAAAATAACCAGTTAATATCATAATGGCAGGATCAAGTTCACACATAACAATCTTAACCTTAAATTTAAATGGACTAAATGCTCCAATTAAAAGACACAGACTGGCAAACTGGATAAAGAGTCAAGATCCATCAGTCTGCTGTATTCAGGAGACCCATCTCACACGCAGAGACATACATAGGCTCAAAATAAAGGGATGGAGGAAGATTTACCAAGCAAATGGAGAACAAAAAAAAGCGGGGGTTGCAATACTAGTCTCTGATAAAACAGACTTTAAACCATCAAAGATCAAAAGAGACAAAGAAGGCCATTACATAATGGTAAAGGGATCAATTCAACAGGAAGAGCTAACTATCCTAAATATATATGCACCCAATACAGGAGCACCCAGATTCATAAAGCAAGTCCTTAGAGACTTACAAAGAGACTTAGACTCCCATGCAATAATAATGGGAGACTTCAACAATCCACTGTCAGCATTAGACAGATCAACGAGACAGAAAGCTAACAAGGATATCCAGGAATTGAACTCATCTCTGCAGCAAGCAGACCTAATAGACATCTATAGAACTCTCCACCCCAAATCAACAGAATATACATTCTTCTCAGCACCACATCATACTTACTCCAAAATTGACCACGTAATTGGAAGTAAAGCACTCCTCAGCAAATGTACAAGAACAGAAATTATAACAAACTGTCTCTCAGACCACAGTGCAATCAAATTAGAACTCAGGACTAAGAAACTCAATCAAAACCGCTCAACTACATGGAAACTGAACAACCTGCTCCTGAATGACTACTGGGTACATAACGAAATGAAGGCAGAAATAAAGATGTTCTTTGAAACCAATGAGAACAAAGATACAACATACCAGAATCTCTGGGACACATTTAAAGCAGTGTGTAGAGGGAAATTTATAGCACTAAATGCCCACAAGAGAAAGCAGGAAAGATCTAAAGTTGACACTCTAACATCGCAATTAAAAGAACTAGAGAAGCAAGAGCAAACACATTCGAAAGCTAGCAGAAGGCAAGAAATAACTAAGATCAGAGCAGAACTGAAGGAGATAGAGACACAAAAAACCCTCCAAAAAATCAATGAATCCAGGAGTTGGTTTTTTGAAAAGATCAACAAAATTGACAGACCACTAGCAAGACTAATAAAGAAGAAAAGAGAGAAGAATCAAATCGACGCAATTAAAAACGATAAAGGGGATATCACCACTGACCCCACAGAAATACAAACTACCATCAGAGAATACTATAAACACCTCTATGCAAATAAACTGGAAAATCTAGAAGAAATGGATAATTTCCTGGACACTTACACTCTTCCAAGACTAAACCAGGAAGAAGTTGAATCCCTGAATAGACCAATAGTAGGCTCTGAAATTGAGGCAATAATTAATAGCCTACCAACCAAAAAAAGTCCAGGACCAGATGGATTCACAGCTGATTTCTACCAGAGGTACAAGGAGGAGCTGGTACCATTCCTTCTGAAACTATTCCAATCAATAGAAAAAGAGGGAATCCTCCCTAACTCATTTTATGAGGCCAACATCATCCTGATACCAAAGCCTGGCAGAGACACAACAAAAAAAGAGAATTTTAGACCAATATCCCTGATGAACATCGATGCAAAAATCCTCAATAAAATACTGGCAAACCGGATTCAGCAGCACATCAAAAAGCTTATCCACAATGATCAAGTGGGGCTTCATCCCTGGGATGCAAGGCTGGTTCAACATTCGCAAATCAATAAACGTAATCCAGCATATAAACTGAACCAAAGACAAGAACCACATGATTATCTCAATCGATGCAGAAAAGGCTTTTGACAAAATTCAACAGCCCTTCATGCTAAAAACGCTCAATAAATTCGGTATTGATGGAACGTACCTCAAAATCATAAGAGCTATTTATGACAAACCCACAGCCAATATCATACTGAATGGGCAAAAACTGGAAAAATTCCCTTTGAAAACTGGCACAAGACAGGGATGCCCTCTCTCACCTCTCCTATTCAACATAGTGTTGGAAGTTCTGGCTTGGGCAATCAGGCAAGAGAAAGAAATCAAGAGGATTCAGTTAGGAAAAGAAGAAGTCAAATTGTCCCTGTTTGCAGACGACATGATTGTATATTTAGAAAACCCCATTGTCTCAGCCCAAAATCTCCTTAAGCTGATCAGCAACTTCAGCAAAGTCTCAGGATACAAAATTAATGTGCAAAAATCACAAGCATTCTTATACACCAGTGACAGTCAAACAGAGAGCCAAATCAGGAATGAACTTCCATTCACAATTGCTTCAAAGAGAATAAAATACCTAGGAATCCAACTTACAAGGGATGTAAAGGACCTCTTCAAGGAGAACTACAAACCACTGCTCAGTGAAATAAAAGAGGACACAAACAAATGGAAGAACATACCATGCTCATGGAGAGGAAGAATCAATATCGTGAAAATGGCCATACTGCCCAAGGTAATTTATAGATTCAATGCCATCCCCATCAAGCTACCAATGAGCTTCTTCACAGAATTGGTAAAAACTGCTTTAAAGTTCATATGGAACCAAAAAAGAGCCCGCATCTCCAAGACAATCCTAGGTCAAAAGAACAAAGCTGGAGGCAGCACGCTACCTGACTTCAAACTATACTACAAGGCTACAGTAACCAAAACAGCATGGTACTGGTACCAAAACAGAGATATAGACCAATGGAACAGAACAGAGTCCTCAGAAATAATACCACACATCTACAGCCATCTGATCTTTGACAAGCCTGAGAGAAACAAGAAATGGGGAAAGGATTCCCTATTTAATAAATGGTGCTGGGAAAACTGGCTAGCCATAAGTAGAAAGCTGAAACTGGATCCTTTCCTTACTCCTTATACGAAAATTAATTCAAGATGGATTAGAGACTTAAATGTTAGACCTAATACCATAAAAATCCTAGAGGAAAACCTAGGTAGTACCATTCAGGACATAGGCATGGGCAAAGACTTCATGTCTAAAACACCAAAAGCAACGGCAGCAAAAGCCAAAATTGACAAATGGGATCTCATTAAACTAAAGAGCTTCTGCACAGCAAAAGGTACTACCATCAGAGTGAACAGGCAACCTACAGAATGGGAGAAAATTTTTGCAATCTACTCATCTGACAAAGGGCTAATATCCAGAACCTACAAAGAACTCAAACAAATTTACAAGAAAAAAACAAACAACCCCATCAAAAAGTGGGCAAAGGATATGAACAGACATTTCTCAAAAGAAGACATTCATACAGCCAACAGACACATGAAAAAATGCTCATCATCACTGGCCATCAGAGAAATGCAAATCAAAAGCACAATGAGATACCATCTCACACCAGTTAGAATGGCGATCATTAAAATGTCAGGAAACAACAGGTGCTGGAGAGGATGTGGAGAAATAGGAACACTTTTACACTGTTGGTGGGATTGTAAACTAGTTCAACCATTATGGAAAATAGTATGGCGATTCCTCAAGGATCTAGAACTAGATGTACCATATGACCCAGCCATCCCATTACTAGGTATATACCCAAAGGATTATAAATTATGCTGCTATAAAGACACATGCACACGTATGTTTATTGCAGCACTATTCACAATAGCAAAGACTTGGAATCAACCCAAATGTCCATCAGTGACAGATTGGATTAAGAGAATGTGGCACATATACACCATGGAATACTATGCAGCCATAAAAAAGGATGAGTTTGTGTCCTTTGTAGGGACATGGATGCAGCTGGAAACCATCATTCTCAGCAAACTATCACAAGAACAGAAAACCAAACACCGCATGTTCTCACTCATCGGCGGGAACTGAACAATGAGATCACTTGGACTCGGGAAGGGGAACATCACACACCGGGGCCTATCATGGGGAGGGGGGAGCGGGGAGGGATTGCATTGGGAGTTATACCTGATGTAAATGACGAGTTGATGGGTGCAGCACACCAACATGGCACAAGTATACATATGTAGCAAACCTGCACGTTGTGCACATGTACCCTACAAGTTGAAGTTTAATAATGATAAATAAATTAAAAATAAATAAATAAATAAATAAATAAATAAATAAATAAAAAAGAAGTCTTTCACGAAGACTCATCTTGTGGAATTTGCAAAGTGATATTTGGAAGCCCATAAAGAGCCATGGTGAAAAAGGAAATATCTTCAGTTAAAAACTTGAAAGAAGCTTTCTGAGAGTCTGCTTTGTATTCTCTTAATTCATCTCACACAATTACCGCTTTCCCCTCAAGAATCCTTTCGCTAAGACTGCTCTTGTGGAATTTGCAGAGTGATATTTGGAAGCCCATAGTGGACTATGGTGAAAAAGGTAATATCTTCAGTTAAAAACTGGAAAGAAGCTTTCTGACAAACTGCTTTGTGTTCTGTTAATTCATGTCACAGAGTTACAGCTTTCCCCTCAAGAAGTCTTTCACTGAGACTGTTCTTGTGGAAACTGCAAAGTGATGTTTGGAAGCTCAAAGGGGCTATGGTGAAAAAGGAAATACACTAAGATAAAAACCGAAAAGAAACTTTCTGAAAAACTGCTTAGTGTTCTGTTAGTTCATCTCACAGAGTTACAGCTTTCCCCTCAGGAAGCCGTTCACTAAGACTGTTCTTGTGAAATTTGGAAAGTAATATTAGGAAGCCCATAGAGGGCAATGATGAAAAAGAAAATATCTTCCATGAAAAACTGTAAAGAATCTTTCTGAGAAACTGACTTGTGTTCTGTTAATTCATGTCACAGAGTTACAGCTTTCCACTTAAGAAGCCTTTCCCTAAGACTGTTCTTGTGGAATTTGCAAAGTGATATTTGGAAGCCCATAGATGGCTATGGTGAAAGAGAAAATATCTTCCTTAAGAAACTGGAAAGAAGCTTTCTGAGAGACAGCTTTGTGTTCCATTAATTAATCTCACAGAGTTACAGCTTTCCCCTCAAGATGCCTTTCCATAAGACTCTACTTGTGGAATTTACAAGATGATATTTTGAAGCCCATAGAGGTCTATGGTGAAAAAGGAAATATCTTCCGTTAAATCCTGGAAAGAAGCTTTCTTAGAAAGTGCTTTGTGTCCTGTTAATTCATCTCACAGAGTTATATCTTTCCCCACAAGCAGCCTTTCGCTAAGACTGTTCTTGGTGATTTTGCAAAGTGATATTTGGAAGCCCATAGAGCTATGGTGAAAAAGGAAATATCCTAACATAAAAAGCGAAAAGAAGCTTTCTGACAAACTGCTTTGTGTTCTGTTAATTCATCTCACAGAGTTAGAGCTTTCCCCTAAAGAAGACTTTCGCTAAGAGTGTTCTTGTGGAATTTACAAAGTGATATTTGGCAGCCCATAGAGGGCTGTGGTGAAAAAAGGAAATATCCTCAGTTAAAAACTTGAAAGAAGCTTTCTGAGAGACTGCTTTTTGTTCTGTTAAATCATCTCAGAGTTACAGCTTTTCCCCTAGAAGCGTTTCACTAAGACTGTTCTTGTGGAATTTGCAATGTGATATTTGGAAGCCCATCGAGGCTTATGCTGAAAAAGGTAATATCTTCCGTTAAAAACTAGAAAGAAGCTTTCTGAGAAACTGGTTTATGTTCTGTTAACTCAACTCACAGAGTTACAGCTTTCCTCTCAATAAGCATTTTGCTAAGACTTTTCAAGTGGAATTTTCAAAGTGATATTAGTAAGCCCATAGAGGGCTATGGTGATAATGAAATATCTTCCGTTAAAAACTTGAAAGCAGCTTTCTGAGAAACTGCTTTGTGTTCTGTTAAATCATCTCACAGAGTCCAGCTTATCCCTCAAGACGCCATTTGCTAAGACAGTTCTTGTGGAATTTGCAAAGTGATATTTGGAAGCCCATAGAGGGCCAGGGTGAAAAAGCAAATATCCTAAGAGAAAAACTGGAAAGAAGCTTTCTGAGAAAGTGCTTTGTGTTCTGTTAATTCATTTCACAGAGTAACAGCTTTCCCCTCAAGAAGACTTTCGCTAAGACTGTTCTTGTGTAATTTGCAAAGTGATATTTGGAAGCCCAGAGAGGGCTATAGTGAAAAAGTAAATATCCTAAGATACAAACTGAAAAGAAGCTTTCTGACAAACTGCTTTGTGTTCTGTTAATTCATCTCAAAGAGTTACAGCTTTCCCCTCCAGAAACCTTTCGCTAAGACTGTTCTTGTGGAATTTGCAAAGTGATATTTGGAAGCCCGTAGAGGGCTATGGTGAAAAAGGAAATATCTTCGGTAAGAAACTGAAAAGAAGCTTTCTGAGAAACTGCTTTGTGTTCTGTTAATTCAACTCACATGATTAAAGCTTTCCCCTCTAGAAGCCATTCGTTAAGACTGTTCTTGTGGAATTTGCAAGGTGATATTTGGAAACCCATTCAGGGCTACGGTGAAAAAGGGAATATCTTCCATTTAAAACTGGAAAGAAGTTTTCTGAGAAACTGCATTGTGTTCTGTTAATTCATCTCACAGAGATACAGCTTTTCCTTCAAGAAGTCTTTCGCTAAGACTGTTCTTGTGGAATTTGCAAATTGATATTTGGAAGCCCATAGAGGGCTACGGTGAAAAAGGAAATATCTTGAGTTAAAAACTGGAAAGAAGCTTTCTGACAAACTGCTTTGTGTTCTGTTAATTCATCTCACAGAGTTACTCCTTTCCCCTCAAGAAGTCTTTGGCTAAGACTGTTCTTGTGGAATTTGCAAAGTGATATTTGGAAGCCCATAGGTGTCTATGGTGAAAAAGGAAATATCTTCAGTTAAAAACTGGAAAGAAGCTTTCTGAAAAACTGCTTTGTGTTCTGTTAATTCATCTCACAGAGTTACAGATTTCCCCTCAAGAAGGCATTTGCTAAGACTGTTCTTGTGGTATTTGCAAAGTGATATTTGGAAGCCCATAGAGGGCTAGGGTAAAAAGCAAATATCCTAAGATAAAAACTGGAAAGAATCTTTCTGGGAAACTGCTTTGTGTTCTGTTATTTCATCTGACAGACTTACAGCTTTCCCCTCAAGAAGCCTTTCGCTAATATTGTTCTTGTGGAATTTGCAATGTGATATTTGGAAGCGCATAGAGAGCTATGGTGAAAAAGGAAATATCCTAAGATAAAAACAGAATAGAAGAATTCTAAGAAACTGCTCTGTGTTCTGTTAATTCATCCACCAGAGTTACAGCTTTCCCCTCAAGAAGCCTTTCACTAAGACTGTTCTTGTGGAATTTGCAAAGTGATATTTGGAAGCCCAAAGAGTGCTATGGTGAAAAGGAAATATCCTCCGTTAAAACCTGGAGAGAAGCTGTCTGAGAAACTGCTTTGTGTTCTGTTAATTCATCTCACAGAATTACAGCTTTCCCCTCAAGAAGTCTTTCGCTAACGCTGTTCTTGTTGATTTTGGAAAGTGATATTTAGAATCCCATAGAGGGCTACGGTGAAAAAAGAAATATCTTCCATTAAACAGTGGAAAGAAGCTTTCTGAGAAACCGCTTTCTGTACTGTTAATTCATCTCAGAGTTACAGATTGATCCTCAAGAATCCTTTCGCTGAGACTGTTCTTGTGGAATTTGCAAAGTGATATTTGGAAGCCCATAGAAGGCTACGGTGAAAAAGGAAATATCTTCCGTTAAAAACTTGAACGAAGCTTTCTGAGAAACTGCTTGTGTTCTGTTAATTCTTCCAACATAGTTACAGCTTTCCCCTCAAGAAGCCGTTTGCTAAGACTGTTCTTGTGGAATTTGCAAAGTGATATTTGGAAGCCCATAGAGGGCTATGGTGAAAAAGGAAATATCTTCCGTGAAAAACTGCAAAGAAGCTTTCTGAGAAACTGCTTTCTGTTCTGTTAATTCATCTCACAGACTTACGGATTTCACCTCAAGAAGCCTTTCGCTAAGTCTGTTCTTGTGGAATTGGCAAAGTGATATTGGGAAGCCCATAGAAGGCTATTGAATAAGGAAATATCTTTAGTTAAAAACTGGAAAGAAGCTTTCTGAGAATCTGCTTTGTGTTCTGTTAATTCATCTCACAGAATTACAGCTTTCCCCTCAAGAAACCTTTTGCTAAGACTGTTCTTGTGGAAGTTGCAAAGTGATATTTGGAAACCCATAGAGGGCTATGATTAAAAAGGAAGTATCTTCCTTTAAAAACCGAGAGAAGCTTTCTGAGAAATTGCTTTGTGTTCTGTTAATTCATCTCACAGAGTTACAGGTTTCCCCTCAAGAAGCCTTTCGCTAAGACTGTTCTTGTGGAATTTGCAAAGAGATATTTGGAAACCCTTAGAGGGCTATGGTGAAAAAGGAAATAACTTCCCTAAAAAACAGGAAAGAAGCTTTCTGAGAAACTGCTTTGTGTTGTGTTAGTTCATCTCACAGTGTTTCTGCTTTCCCATCAAGAAGCCTTTCGCTAATACAGCTCTTGTGCTATTGCAAAGTGGTATTTGGAAGCCCTTAGAGGGCAATTTTGAAAAAGGAAATATCTTCCGTTAAAAAGTGGAAAGAAGCTTTCTGAGAAACTGCTTTGCGTTCTGTTAATTCATCTCACAGAGTTACAGCTTTCCCCTCAAGAAGCCTTTCGCTAAGACTGTTCTTGTGGAATTTGCAAAGTGATATTTGGAAGCCCATAGAGGGCTATGGTGAAAAAGGAAATATCTTGTGTTATAAACTGCAAAGAAGCTTTCTGAGAAACTGCTTTCTGTTCTGTTAATTCATCTCACAGACTTACGGATTTCACGTCAAGAAGCCTTTCACTAATACTGTTCATGTGGAATTGGCAAAGTGATATTTGGTAGCTCATAGTGGGCTATGGTGAAAAAGGAAATACCTTCCTTTAAAAACTGGAAAGAAGCTTTCTGAGAAATTGCTTTGTGTTCTGTTAATTCATCTCACATAGTACAGCTTTCCCCTCAAGAAGCCTTTCGCTAAGACTGTTCTTGTGGAATTTGCAAAGTGATATTTGGAAGCCCATAGAAGGCTACGGTGAAAAAGGAAATATCTTCCGTTAAAAACTTGAAAGAAGTTTTCTGAAAAACTGCTTGTGTTCTGTTAATTCTTCCAACATAGTTACAGCTTTCCCCTCAAGAAGCCTTTCCCTGTGACTGTTCTTGTGGAATTTGCAAAGTGATATTTGGAAGCCCAGAGAGGGATATGGTGAAAAGGAAATATCTTCCGTTAAAAACTGGAAGGAAGCTTTCTGAGAAACTGCTTTGTGTTCTGTTTATTTATTTCATAGAGTTACAGCTCTCTCCTCAATAAATATTTCACTAAGACTGTTCTTGTGGAATTTGGAAAGTGATATTTGAAAGCCCTTAGAGGGCCATGGTGAAAAAGGAAATACCTTCCATTAAAAAGTGGAAAGAAGCTTTCTGAGAAACTGCTTTGTGTTCTGTTACTTCATCTCACAGAGTTACAGCTTTTCCCTCAAGAAGCCTTTCGCTAAATAGTACGGCGATTCCTCAAGGATCTAGAACTAGATGTACCATATGACCCAGCCATCCCATTACTAGGTATATACCCAAAGGATTATAAATTATGCTGCTATAAAGACACATGCACACGTATGTTTATTGCAGCACTATTCACAATAGCAAAGACTTGGAATCAACCCAAATGTCCATCAGTGACAGATTGGATTAAGAAAATGTGGCACATATACACCATGGAATACTATGCAGCCATAAAAAAGGATGAGTTTGTGTCCTTTGTAGGGACATGGATGCAGCTGGAAACCATCATTCTCAGCAAACTATCACAAGAACAGAAAACCAAACACCGCATGTTCTCACTCATCGGCGGGAACTGAACAATGAGATCACTTGGACTCGGGAAGGGGAACATCACACACCGGGGCCTATCATGGGGAGGGGGGAGCGGGGAGGGATTGCATTGGGAGTTATACCTGATGTAAATGACGAGTTGATGGGTGCTGACGAGTTGATGGGTGCAGCACAGCAACAGGGCACAAGTATACATATGTAACAAACCTGCACGTTATGCACATGTACCCTAGAGCTTAAAATATATAAAAAAAAAAAAAAAAAAAAAAAAAAAAAAAAAAAAAAAGAAGCAACCAACCACATCCCTCTTTCCCACTAGAGGCTTCCAGGCTGAAACAGGTTGATACAGGGAGAGGAGGAGAAGATACGCAACTAAGTCACATTTTGAGATCTGTTTAATAATAATTCTAATTTCATGTTCTCACTTATTTGTGAGATCTAAAAATCAGAACAATTGAACTCATGGAGATAGAGAGTAGAAGCGTGGTTACCAGAGGCTGGGAAGGGTAGTGGGGGTTTGAGGCAAAGCTGGAGATGGTTAATGGGTACAAAAAAACAGAAAGAATAAATAAGATCTAGTATTTGATAGCACAACAAGGCGACTATAGTCAGTAATAATTTAACTGTGCATTTTAAAATAACTAAAAGAGTCTAATTGGATTGCTTGTAACACAAAGGATAAATGCTTGAGAGAATGGATACCCCATTTTACATGATGTGATTATTATTCATTGCATGCCTGAATCAGAACATCTCATGCACCCCATAAATACATATATCTACTATATACCCACAAAATTGAAATAAATAATTTTAAAAAATAAAAAATAAAAAATAATCTACCACTTATTTTTTAGGAAAAGCACATAACTAAATTGTTACAAAAGGATTGACCAAACAATCCTTTGAACGGTTTGAGTCAGCAGTTGTGGCAGGAATGCGGTTGGGGGAAAAGGGGAGAAGTGAGTGAAGACAAAAGGAATTGGACAAGTGTTGATGTTGGTGAAATGAATGATGAGTACCTAGAGGTAATCCACTATTGTATGCATTTGGAATTTATCATAAAAATATTTTTGAAAGAACATATTCACTACTGAAAATTCAAACAAGGGGAATAAATTAAAGACCACTTATCATCCTATAATTTCAAACATTAAAAAGATTTATTATTTTATGAGAAAATTATAGCATTATTATATAAATATGTTATATTAATTTTTAAATAGCATTATACCTGAGCATTTTGCTAAGTTATTGTAATGTATCAAATATATATTTTACTTATTTTTATAAAAGGGAGACATAAAGTAAGCCTAAAAGAGATATACTAGAATAATAAGTACTAGAAATATAAAATAATTCTATATAAAATGATTAAATATAAATATGAAAAGAATTATAATTTAATTGCACCAGGAAAAATCATACTTGATTTAAAAAACCTTGTAAAGTAAAATAGAATTCAAAAAGCTTTAATTGTATTTGTATTTGACACTGTTATACTTAGTTTTTTAGCATGATATAATTATGAAAAATATTTAAAGCAATGTTATTACCTGTGGAAGACATCCGAGTTCTGGAGACATTGGCGGCGAATCTGTATAGGTTTGCAGTTCCCTCCATTCTTGCTTCCTCAGAAGGAATTCCACTAAGGGGCATAAGGCAGAAAGTGAGACAGAGGTAATTCTCAGAGCAGGAGTGAAGGTTTATTAAAAGGCTTTAAAACAGAAAGGAAAAGAAGGGAAGTACAACCTGGAAGAGGACCAAGTGGGAGACTTGAGAAGCCAAGTGCACAGCTTGACTTCTTGACTTGGGGTTTTATACATTGGCATACTTCCGGGATCTTGCCTTACTTCTCCTCACTCCTGAGATCTCATTGGGAAGTTGCTGATCAGTTTCAGGTGTTTTCTATTAGAAGCCTGCCTTTCCTTGACGCCAGGTATGACCAATTACTACTTTAGAGAAACAGTTAACAACCCCTTGACCATCAACTGAGGGTCTCCCAACACATTTGGTGTGTGGAAGAGGGGAGCCCTCTCCTGCCCTGCTCGTACTTGACTAGCTTTCTACGGCAACAATAGTTGTTGAATATTCTTTATGTACTAAGTAATAAGAATTCTGATATTTCATGAGTGATTGTTACACAAAATTATATAAATAAAAAAGAAATTAAGCATGTAATATTAAAAAAAAAAGTGGAAAGAAGCTTTCTGAGAAACTGCTTTGTGTTCTGTTAATTCATCTCAGAGAGTTACAGCTTTCCCCTCAAGAAGCCTTTCGCTAAGACTGTTCTTGTGGAAATTCAAAGTGATATTTGGAAAGCCATAGAAGGATATGGTGAAAAAGGAAATATCTTCTGTTAAAAACTGGAAAGAAGCTTTCTGAGAAACTGCTTTGTGTTCTGTTAATTCATCTCACAGAGTTACAGCTTTCCCCTCAGGAAGCCTTTTGCTAAAGCTGTTCTTGTGGAATTTGCAAAGTGATATTTGGAAGCCCATAGAGGTCTATGGTGAAATAGGAAATATCCTAAGATAAAAACTGAAAAGAACCCTTCTAAGAAACTGCATTGTGTTCTGTTAATTCATCTCACAGAGATACAGCTTTCTCCTCAAGAAGCTTTTCGCTAAGACTGTTCTTCTGGAATTTGCAAAGTGATATTTGGAAGCCCATAGAGGGCTACGGTGAAAAAGGAAATAACTTCCGTTAGAAACAGGAAAGAAGCTTTCTGAGAAACTGCTTTGTGTTCTGTTAATTCATCTCACAGAGTTACATCTTTCACCTCAAGAAGCTTTTCGCTAAGACTGTTCTTGTGGAATTTGCAAAGTGATATTTGGAAGCCCATAGAGGGCTATGGTGAAAAAGAAAATATCTTCCGTTAAAAAGTGTAAAGAAGCTTTCTGAGAAACTGCTCTGTGTTCTGTTAATTCATCTCACAGTGTTAAAAATTTCACCTCAAGAAACTTTTAGCTAACGCTGATCTTGTGGAATTTGAAAAGGGATATTTGGAAGCCCATAGGGGGCTATGGTGAAAAAGGAAGTATCTTACGTTATAATCTGGAAAGAAGATTTCTGAGAAACTACTTTGTGTTCTGTTAATTCATCTCAGAGACTTACAGCTTTCCCCTCATGAAGCCTTTCCCTAAGACTGTTCTTGTGGAATTTGCAAAGTGATATTTGGAAGCCCACAGAGGGCTATGGTGAAAAAGGAGGTATCCTAAGATAAAAACTGAAAAGAAGCTTTCTGAGAAACTGCTTTGTGTTCTGTCAATTTATCTCACAGAGTTACAGCTTTCCCCTCAAGAAGACTTTCGCGATGGCGGTTCTTGTGGAATTTGCAAAGTCACATTTGGAAGGCCATGGAGGATTACGGTGAAAAAGGAAACATTTTCAGTTAAAAACTGGAAAGAAGCTTTCTGAGAAACTGCTTTGTGTTCTGTTAATTCATTTCACAGAGTTACAGCTTTCCCCTCAAGAAGCCTTTCCCTAAGAATGTTCTTGTGGAATTTGCAAAGGGATATTTGGAAGACCTTAGAAGGCTATGGTGAAAAAGGTAATATCCTAAGATAAAAACTGAAAAGAAGCTTTCTGAGAAACTGCTTAGTGTTCTGTTAGTTCATCTCACAGGGTTACAGCTTTCCCCTCAGGAAGCCGTTCAATAAGACTGTTCTTGGGAAATTTGGAAAGTAATATTTGGAAGCCCATAGAGGGCTATGGTGAAAAAGAAAATATCTTCCATTAAAAACTGTAAAGAATCTTTCTGAGAAACTACCTTGTGTTCTGTTAATTCATGTCACAGAGTTACAACTTTCCACTCAAGAAGCCTTACCCTAAGACTGTTCTTGTGTAATTTGCAAAGAGATATTTGGAAGCCCATAGAGAGCTGTGGTGAAAAAGGAAATATCTTCCTAAAAAGGTGGAAAGAAGCTTTCTGAGAGACTGCTTTGTGTTCCATTAATTAATCTCACAGAGTTACAGCTTTCCCCTCAAGAAGCCTTTCGCGGATGGCCGAATAGGAACAGCTCCAGTCTCCAACTCCCAGCGCGAGCGACACAGAAGACCGGTGATTTCTGCATTTTCAACTGAGGAGGGGCGGAGCAAGATGGCCAAATAGGAACAGCTCCAGTCTCAAACTCCCAGCGCGAGCGACACAGAAGACCGGTGATTTCTGCATTTTCAACTGAGGTACTGGGTTCATCTCACTGGGGAGTGCCAGACGATTGGTGCTGGTCAGCTGCTGCAGCCTGACCAGCGAGATCTGAAGCAGGGCGAGGCATTGCCTCACCTGGAAAGCGCAAGGGGGAAGGGAATCCCTTTTCCTAGCCAGGGCACACCTGGCCGGGAGGGTCCCACACCCACGGAGCCTCCCTCATTGCTAGCACAGCAGTCTGTGATCTACCGGCAAGGCAGCAGCGAGGCTGGGGGAGGGGCGCCCGCCATTGCTGAGGCTTAAGTAGGTAAACAAAGCTGCTGGGAAGCTCGAACTGGGTGGAGCTCACAGCAGCTCAAGGAATCCTGCCTGTCTCTGTAGACTCCACCTCTGGGGACAGGGCACAATAAACAATAACAAACGCAGCAGCTCTGCAGACGCAAACGACTCTGTCTGACAGCTTTGAAGAGAGCAGTGGATCTCCCAACACGGAGGTTGAGATCTGAGAAGGGACAGACTCCCTGCTCAAGTGGGTCCCTGACCCCTGAGTAGCCTAACTGGGAGACATCCCCCACTAGGGGCAGTCTGACACCCCACAACTCACAGGGTGGAGTACACCCCTGAGAGGAAGCTTTCAAAGCAAGAATCAGACAGGTACACTCGCTGTTCAGAAATATTCTATCTTCTGCAGCCTCTGCTGCTGATACCCAGGCAAACAGGGTCTGGAGTGGACCTCAAGCAATCTCCTACAGCTACAACCTACAGCTGAGGATCCTGACTGTTAGTAGGAAAGCTATCAAGCAGGAAGGACACCTACACCAAAACCCCATCAGTACATCACCATCATCAAAGACCAGAGGCAGATAAAACCACAAAGATGGGGGAAAAGCAGGGCAGAAAAGCTGGAAATTCAAAAAATAAGAGCGCATCTCCCCCGGCAAAGGAGCGCAGCTCATCGCCAGCAACAGATCAAAGCTGGACGGAGAATGACTTTGACGACATGAGAGAAGAAGGCTTCAGTCCATCAAATTTCTCAGAGCTAAAGGAGGAATTACGTACCCAGCGCAAAGAAACTAAAAATCTTGAAAAAAAAGTGGAAGAATTGATGGCTAGAGTAATTAATGCAGAGATGCTAACAAATGAAATGAAAGAGACGAAAACCATGGCACGAGAAATACGTGACAAATGCACAAGCTACAGTAACCGACTCGATCAACTGGAAGAAAGAATGTCAGCGATGGAGGATCAAATGAATGAAATGAAGCGAGAAGAGAAACCAAAAGAGAAAAGAAGAAAAAGAAATGAACAAAGCCTGCAAGAAGTATGGGATTATGTAAAAAGACCAAATCTACGTCTGATTGGGGTGCCTGAAAGTGAGGGGGAAAATGGAACCAAGTTGGAAAACACTCTTCAGGATATCATCCAGGAGAATTTCCCCAACCTAGTAGGGCAGGCCAACATTCAAATCCAGGAAATACAGAGAACGCCACAAAGATACTCCTCGAGAAGAGCAACTCCAAGACACATAATTGCCAGATTCACCAAAGTTGAAATGAAGGAAAAAATCTTAAGGGCAGCCAGAGAGAAAGGTCGGGTTACCCACAAAGGGAAGCCCACCAGACTAACAGCAGATCTCTCGGCAGAAACTCTTCAAGCCAGAAGAGAGTGGGGGCCAATATTCAACATTATTAAAGAAAAGAATTTTAAACCCAGAATTTTATATCCAGCCAAACTAAGTTTCATAAGTGAAGGAGAAATAAAATCCTTTACAGATAAGCAAATGCTTAGAGATTTTGTCACCACTAGGTCTGCCTTACAAGAGACCTTGAAGGAAGCACTAAACATGGAAAGGAACAACCGGTACCAGCCATTGCAAAAACATGCCAAAATGTAAAGACAATCAAGGCTAGGAAGAAACTGCATCAACGATTGAGCAAAATAACCAGTTAATATCATAATGGCAGGATCAAGTTCACACATAACAATCTTAACCTTAAATTTAAATGGACTAAATGCTCCAATTAAAAGACACAGACTGGCAAACTGGATAAAGAGTCAAGATCCATCAGTCTGCTGTATTCAGGAGACCCATCTCACACGCAGAGACATACATAGGCTCAAAATAAAGGGATGGAGGAAGATTTACCAAGCAAATGGAGAACAAAAAAAAGCGGGGGTTGCAATACTAGTCTCTGATAAAACAGACTTTAAACCATCAAAGATCAAAAGAGACAAAGAAGGCCATTACATAATGGTAAAGGGATCAATTCAACAGGAAGAGCTAACTATCCTAAATATATATGCACCCAATACAGGAGCACCCAGATTCATAAAGCAAGTCCTTAGAGACTTACAAAGAGACTTAGACTCCCGTTCAATAATAATGGGAGACTTCAACACTCCACTGTCAACATTAGACAGATCAACGAGACAGAAAGTTAACAAGGATATCCAGGAAATGACCTCAACTCTGCAGCAAGCAGACCTAATAGACATCTATAGAACTCTCCACCCCAAATCAACAGAATATACATTCTTCTCAGCACCACATCATACTTACTCCAAAATTGACCACGTAATTGGAAGTAAAGCACTCCTCAGCAAATGTACAAGAACAGAAATTATAACAAACTGTCTCTCAGACCACAGTGCAATCAAATTAGAACTCAGGACTAAGAAACTCAATCAAAACCGCTCAACTACATGGAAACTGAACAACCTGCTCCTGAATGACTACTGGGTACATAACGAATGAAGGCAGAAATAAAGATGTTCTTTGAAACCAATGAGAACAAAGATACAACATACCAGAATCTCTGGGACACATTTAAAGCAGTGTGTAGAGGGAAATTTATAGCACTAAATGCCCACAAGAGAAAGCAGGAAAGATCTAAAATTGACACTCTAACATCGCAATTAAAAGAACTAGAGAAGCAAGAGCAAACACATTCGAAAGCTAGCAGAAGGCAAGAAATAACTAAGATCAGAGCAGAACTGAAGGAGATAGAGACACAAAAAACCCTCCAAAAAATCAATGAATCCAGGAGTTGGTTTTTTGAAAAGATCAACAAAATTGACAGACCACTAGCAAGACTAATAAAGAAGAAAAGAGAGAAGAATCAAATCGACGCAATTAAAAACGATAAGGGGGATATCACCACTGACCCCACAGAAATACAAACTACCATCAGAGAATACTATAAACACCTCTATGCAAATAAACTGGAAAATCTAGAAGAAATGGATAATTTCCTGGACACTTACACTCTTCCAAGACTAAACCAGGAAGAAGTTGAATCCCTGAATAGACCAATAGTAGGCTCTGAAATTGAGGCAATAATTAATAGCCTACCAACCAAAAAAAGTCCAGGACCAGATGGATTCACAGCTGATTTCTACCAGAGGTACAAGGAGGAGCTGGTACCATTCCTTCTGAAACTATTCCAATCAATAGAAAAAGAGGGAATCCTCCCTAACTCATTTTATGAGGCCAACATCATCCTGATACCAAAGCCTGGCAGAGACACAACAAAAAAAGAGAATTTTAGACCAATATCCCTGATGAACATCGATGCAAAAATCCTCAATAAAATACTGGCAAACCGGATTCAGCAGCACATCAAAAAGCTTATCCACAATGATCAAGTGGGGCTTCATCCCTGGGATGCAAGGCTGGTTCAACATTCGCAAATCAATAAACGTAATCCAGCATATAAACTGAACCAAAGACAAGAACCACATGATTATCTCAATCGATGCAGAAAAGGCTTTTGACAAAATTCAACAGCCCTTCATGCTAAAAACGCTCAATAAATTCGGTATTGATGGAACGTACCTCAAAATCATAAGAGCTATTTATGACAAACCCACAGCCAATATCATACTGAATGGGCAAAAACTGGAAAAATTCCCTTTGAAAACTGGCACAAGACAGGGATGCCCTCTCTCACCTCTCCTATTCAACATAGTGTTGGAAGTTCTGGCTTGGGCAATCAGGCAAGAGAAAGAAATCAAGGGGATTCAGTTAGGAAAAGAAGAAGTCAAATTGTCCCTGTTTGCAGACGACATGATTGTATATTTAGAAAACCCCATTGTCTCAGCCCACAATCTCCTTAAGCTGATCAGCAACTTCAGCAAAGTCTCAGGATACAAAATTAATGTGCAAAAATCACAAGCATTCTTATACACCAGTGATAGTCAAACAGAGAGCCAAATCAGGAATGAACTTCCATTCACAATTGCTTCAAAGAGAATAAAATACCTAGGAATCCAACTTACAAGGGATGTAAAGGACCTCTTCAAGGAGAACCACAAACCACTGCTCAGTGAAATAAAAGAGGACACAAACAAATGGAAGAACATACCATGCTCATGGAGAGGAAGAATCAATATCGTGAAAATGGCCATACTGCCCGAGGTTATTTATAGATTCAATGCCATCCCCATCAAGCTACCAATGAGCTTCTTCACAGAATTGGAAAAAACTGCTTTAAAGTTCATATGGAACCAAAAAAGAGCCCGCATCTCCAAGACAATCCTAAGTCAAAAGAACAAAGCTGGAGGCATCACGCTACCTGACTTCAAACTATACTACAAGGCTACAGTAACCAAAACAGCATGGTACTGGTACCAAAACAGAGATATAGACCAATGGAACAGAACAGAGTCCTCAGAAATAATACCACACATCTACAGCCATCTGATCTTTGACAAGCCTGAGAGAAACAAGAAATGGGGAAAGGATTCCCTATTTAATAAATGGTGCTGGGAAAACTGGCTAGCCATAAGTAGAAAGCTGAAACTGGATCCTTTCCTTACTCCTTATACGAAAATTAATTCAAGATGGATTAGAGACTTAAATGTTAGACCTAATACCATAAAAATCCTAGAGGAAAACCTAGGTAGTACCATTCAGGACATAGGCATGGGCAAAGACTTCATGTCTAAAACACCAAAAGCAACGGCAGCAAAAGCCAAAATTGACAAATGGGATCTCATTAAACTAAAGAGCTTCTGCACAGCAAAAGGTACTACCATCAGAGTGAACAGGCAACCTACAGAATGGGAGAAAATTTTTGCAATCTACTCATCTGACAAAGGGCTAATATCCAGAACCTACAAAGAACTCAAACAAATTTACAAGAAAAAAACAAACAACCCCATCAAAAAGTGGGCAAAGGATATGAACAGACATTTCTCAAAAGAAGACATTCATACAGCCAACAGACACATGAAAAAATGCTCATCATCACTGGCCATCAGAGAAATGCAAATCAAAAGCACAATGAGATACCATCTCACACCAGTTAGAATGGCGATCATTAAAATGTCAGGAAACAACAGGTGCTGGAGAGGATGTGGAGAAATAGGAACACTTTTACACTGTTGGTGGGATTGTAAACTAGTTCAACCATTATGGAAAATAGTATGGCGATTCCTCAAGGATCTAGAACTAGATGTACCATATGACCCAGCCATCCCATTACTAGGTATATACCCAAAGGATTATAAATTATGCTGCTATAAAGACACATGCACACGTATGTTTATTGCAGCACTATTCACAATAGCAAAGACTTGGAATCAACCCAAATGTCCATCAGTGACAGATTGGATTAAGAGAATGTGGCACATATACACCATGGAATACTATGCAGCCATAAAAAAGGATGAGTTTGTGTCCTTTGTAGGGACATGGATGCAGCTGGAAACCATCATTCTCAGCAAACTATCACAAGAACAGAAAACCAAACACCGCATGTTCTCACTCATCGGCGGGAACTGAACAATGAGATCACTTGGACTCGGGAAGGGGAACATCACACACCGGGGCCTATCATGGGGAGGGGGGAGCGGGGAGGGATTGCATTGGGAGTTATACCTGATGTAAATGACGAGTTGATGGGTGCAGCACACCAACATGGCACAAGTATACATATGTAGCAAACCTGCACGTTGTGCACATGTACCCTACAAGTTGAAGTTTAATAATGATAAATAAATTAAAAATAAATAAATAAATAAATAAATAAATAAATAAATAAAAAAGAAGCCTTTCACGAAGACTCATCTTGTGGAATTTGCAAAGTGATATTTGGAAGCCCATAAAGGGCCATGGTGAAAAAGGAAATATCTTCAGTTAAAAACTTGAAAGAAGCTTTCTGAGAGTCTGCTTTGTATTCTCTTAATTCATCTCACACAATTACCGCTTTCCCCTCAAGAATCCTTTCGCTAAGACTGCTCTTGTGGAATTGGCAGAGTGATATTTGGAAGCCCATAGAGGACTATGGTGAAAAAGGAAATATCTTCCATTAAAAACTGGAAAGAAGCTTTCTGACAAACTGCTTTGTGTTCTGTTAATTCATCTCACAGAGTTACAGCTTTCCCCTCAAGAAGTCTTTCTCTGAGACTGTTCTTGTGGAAACTGCAAAGTGATGTTTGGAAGCTCAAAGGGGCTATGGTGAAAAAGGAAATACACTAAGATAAAAACCGAAAAGAAACATTCTGAAAAACTGCTTAGTGTTCTGTTAGTAAATCTCACAGAGTTACAGCTTTCCCCTCAGGAAGCCGTTCACTAAGACTGTTCTTGTGAAATTTGGAAAGTAATATTAGGAAGCCCATAGAGGGCAATGGTGAAAAAGAAAATATCTTCCATTAAAAACTGTAAAGAATCTTTCTGAGAAACTGACTTGTGTTCTGTTAATTCATGTCACAGAGTTACAGCTTTCCACTTAAGAAGCCTTTCCCTAAGACTGTTCTTGTGGAATTTGCAAGGTGATATTTGGAAGCCCATAGATGGCTATGGTGAAAGAGAAAATATCTTCCTTAAGAAACTGGAAAGAAGCTTTCTGAGAGACAGCTTTGTGTTCCATTAATTAATCTCACAGAGTTACAGCTTTCCCCTCAGGAAGCCTTTCGCTAAGACTGTTCTTGTGGAATACGCAACGTGACATTTGGAAGCCCATAAAGGGCCATGGTGAAAAAGGAAATATCTTCAGTTAAAAACAGGAAAGAAGCTTTCTGAGAGACTGCTTTGTATTTTCTTAATTCATCTCACACAATTACAGCATTCCCCTCAAGAAGCCTTCCGCTAAGACTGCTCTTTTTTAATTTGCAGAGTGATATTTTGAAGCCCATAGATGGCTATGGTGAAAAAGGAAATATCTTCCGTTAAAAACTGGAAAGAAGCTTTCTGAGAAACTGCTTTGTGTTCTGTTAATTCATCTCACAGTGTTACAGCTTTCCCTCAGGAATCCTATAGTTAAAGCTGTTCTTGTAGAATTTGCAAAGCGATATTTGGAAGCCCATAGAGGGCTATGGTGAAAAAGTAAATATCCTAAAATAGAAACTGAAAAGAAACTTTCTGAGAAACTGCTTTGTGTTCTGTTAATTCGTCTCACAGAGTTACAGCTTTCCCCTCAAGAAGCCTTTCGCTAAGACGGTTCTTGTGGAATTTGCAAAGTGATATTTGGAAGCCCATAGAGGGCTATGGCGAGAAAGGAAATATCCTAGGATAAAAACTGAAAATAAGCTTTCTGAGAAACTGCTTTGTGTTCTGTTAATTCAACTACCAGAGTTACCGTTTCCCCTCAAGTAGCCTTTCTCAAGAAGCCTTTCGCTAAAACTGTTCTTGTGGAATTTGCAAAGTGATATTTGGAAGCCCATAGAGGGCTATGGTGAAAAAGGAAATATCTTCCGTTAAAAACTGGAAAGAATCTTTCTGAGAAACTGCTTTGTGTTCTGTTAATTCATCTCACAGAGTTACAGCTTTCCCGCAAGGAACCGTTCACTAAGGCTGTTGTTGTGGAATTTGCAAAGTGATATTTGGAAGCCCATTGAGGGCTATGTTGAAAAAGGAAATATGCTGAGATAAAAACTGAAAAGAAGGTTTCTGAGAAACTGCTATGTGTCTGTTAATGACCTCACAGAGTTACAGCTTTCCCTTCAAGAAGACTTTCGCTAAGTCTGTTCTTGTGGAATTTGCAAAGGGATATTGGGAAGCCCGTAGAGGGCTATGGTGAAAAAGGAAATATCTCCGGTAAAAAACTGGAAAGAAGCTTTCCGAGAAACTGCTTTGTGTTCTGTTAATTCATCTCACAGAGTTACAGCTTTCCCCTCAAGAAGCCTTTCGCGGATGTCCAAATAGGAACAGCTCCAGTCTCCAACTCCCAGCGCGAGCGACACAGAAGACCGGTGATTTCTGCATTTTCAACTGAGGAGGGGCGGAGCAAGATGGCCAAATAGGAACAGCTCCAGTCTCCAACTCCCAGCGCGAGCGACACAGAAGACCGGTGATTTCTGCACTTTCAACTGAGGTACTGGGTTCATCTCACTGGGGAGTGCCAGACGATCGGTGCTGGTCAGCTGCTGCAGCCTGACCCGCGAGAGCTGAAGCAGGGCGAGGCATTGCCTCACCTGGAAAGCGCAAGGGTGAAGGGAATCCCTTTTCCTAGCCAGGGGAACTGAGACACACAACACCTGGAAAATCGGGTAACTCCCACCCCAATACTGTGCTTTAAGCAAACAGGCACACCAGGAGATCATATCCCACACCTGGCCGGGAGGGTCCCACACCCACGGAGCCTCCCTCATTGCTAGCACAGCAGTCTGTGATCTACCGGCAAGGCAGCAGCGAGGCTGGGGGAGGGGCGCCCGCCATTGCTGAGGCTTAAGTAGGTAAACAAAGCTGCTGGGAAGCTCGAACTGGGTGGAGCTCACAGCAGCTCAAGGAAACCTGCCTGTCTCTGTAGACTCCACCTCTGGGGACAGGGCACAATAAACAATAACAAACGCAGCAGCTCTGCAGACGCAAACGACTCTGTCTGACAGCTTTGAAGAGAGCAGTGGATCTCCCAACACGGAGGTTGAGATCTGAGAAGGGACAGACTCCCTGCTCAAGTGGGTCCCTGACCCCTGAGTAGCCTAACTGGGAGACATCCCCCACTAGGGGCAGTCTGACACCCCACACCTCACAGGGTGGAGTACACCCCTGAGAGGAAGCTTTCAAAGCAAGAATCAGGCAGGTACACTCGCTGTTCAGAAATATTCTATCTTCTGCATCCTCTGCTGCTGATACCCAGGCAAACAGGGTCTGGAGTGGACCTCAAGCAATCTCCTACAGCTACAACCTACAGCTGAGGATCCTGACTGTTAGAACGAAAGCTATCAAAAAGGAAGGACACCTACACCAAAACCCCATCAGTACATCACCATCATCAAAGACCAGAGGCAGATAAAACCACAAAGATGGGGAAAAAGCAGGGCAGAAAAGCTGGAAGTTCAAAAAATAAGAGCGCATCTCCCCCGGCAAAGGAGCGCAGCTCATCGCCAGCAACAGATCAAAGCTGGACGGAGAATGACTTTGACGACATGAGAGAAGAAGGCTTCAGTCCATCAAATTTCTCAGAGCTAAAGGAGGAATTACGTACCCAGCGCAAAGAAACTAAAAATCTTGAAAAAAAAGTGGAAGAATTGATGGCTAGAGTCATTAATGCAGAGAAGCTCACAAACGAAATGAAAGAGACGAAAACCATGGCACGAGAAATACGTGACAAATGCACAAGCTTCAGTAACTGACTCGATCAACTGGAAGAAAGAATGTCAGCGATGGAGGATCAAATGAATGAAATGAAGCGAGAAGAGAAACCAAAAGAAAAAAGAAGAAAAAGAAATGAACAAAGCCTGCAAGAAGTATGGGATTATGTAAAAAGACCAAATCTACGTCTGATTGGGGTGCCTGAAAGTGAGGGGGAAAATGGAACCAAGTTGGAAAACACTCTTCAGGATATCATCCAGGAGAACTTCCCCAACCTAGTAGGGCAGGCCAACATTCAAATCCAGGAAATACAGAGAACGCCACAAAGATACTCCTCGAGAAGAGCAACTCCAAGACACATAATTGCCAGATTCACCAAAGTTGAAATGAAGGAAAAAATCTTAAGGGCAGCCAGAGAGAAAGGTCGGGTTACCCACAAAGGGAAGCCCACCAGACTAACAGCAGATCTCTCGGCAGAAACTCTTCAAGCCAGAAGAGAGTGGGGGCCCATATTCAACATTCTTAAAGAAAAGAATTTTAAACCCAGAATTTTATATCCAGCCAAACTAAGTTTCATAAGTGAAGGAGAAATAAAATCCTTTACAGATAAGCAAATGCTTAGAGATTTTGTCATCACTAGGCCTGCCTTACAAGAGACCCTGAAGGAAGCACTAAACATGGAAAGGAACAACCGGTACCAGCCATTGCAAAAACATGCCAAACTGTAAAGACAATCAAGGCTAGGAAGAAACTGCATCAACTAATGAGCAAAATAACCAGTTAATATCATAATGGCAGGATCAAGTTCACACATAACAATCTTAACCTTAAATTTAAATGGACTAAATGCTCCAATTAAAAGACACAGACTGGCAAACTGGATAAAGAGTCAAGATCCATCAGTCTGCTGTATTCAGGAGACCCATCTCACACGCAGAGACATACATAGGCTCAAAATAAAGGGATGGAGGAAGATTTACCAAGCAAATGGAGAACAAAAAAAAGCGGGGGTTGCAATACTAGTCTCTGATAAAACAGACTTTAAACCATCAAAGATCAAAAGAGACAAAGAAGGCCATTACATAATGGTAAAGGGATCAATTCAACAGGAAGAGCTAACTATCCTAAATATATATGCACCCAATACAGGAGCACCCAGATTCATAAAGCAAGTCCTTAGAGACTTACAAAGAGACTTAGACTCCCATGCAATAATAATGGGAGACTTCAACAATCCACTGTCAGCATTAGACAGATCAACGAGACAGAAAGCTAACAAGGATATCCAGGAATTGAACTCATCTCTGCAGCAAGCAGACCTAATAGACATCTATAGAACTCTCCACCCCAAATCAACAGAATATACATTCTTCTCAGCACCACATCATACTTACTCCAAAATTGACCACGTAATTGGAAGTAAAGCACTCCTCAGCAAATGTACAAGAACAGAAATTATAACAAACTGTCTCTCAGACCACAGTGCAATCAAATTAGAACTCAGGACTAAGAAACTCAATCAAAACCGCTCAACTACATGGAAACTGAACAACCTGCTCCTGAATGACTACTGGGTACATAACGAAATGAAGGCAGAAATAAAGATGTTCTTTGAAACCAATGAGAACAAAGATACAACATACCAGAATCTCTGGGACACATTTAAAGCAGTGTGTAGAGGGAAATTTATAGCACTAAATGCCCACAAGAGAAAGCAGGAAAGATCTAAAGTTGACACTCTAACATCGCAATTAAAAGAACTAGAGAAGCAAGAGCAAACACATTCGAAAGCTAGCAGAAGGCAAGAAATAACTAAGATCAGAGCAGAACTGAAGGAGATAGAGACACAAAAAACCCTCCAAAAAATCAATGAATCCAGGAGTTGGTTTTTTGAAAAGATCAACAAAATTGACAGACCACTAGCAAGACTAATAAAGAAGAAAAGAGAGAAGAATCAAATCGACGCAATTAAAAACGATAAAGGGGATATCACCACTGACCCCACAGAAATACAAACTACCATCAGAGAATACTATAAACACCTCTATGCAAATAAACTGGAAAATCTAGAAGAAATGGATAATTTCCTGGACACTTACACTCTTCCAAGACTAAACCAGGAAGAAGTTGAATCCCTGAATAGACCAATAGTAGGCTCTGAAATTGAGGCAATAATTAATAGCCTACCAACCAAAAAAAGTCCAGGACCAGATGGATTCACAGCTGATTTCTACCAGAGGTACAAGGAGGAACTGGTACCATTCCTTCTGAAACTATTCCAATCAATAGAAAAAGAGGGAATCCTCCCTAACTCATTTTATGAGGCCAACATCATCCTGATACCAAAGCCTGGCAGAGACACAACAAAAAAAGAGAATTTTAGACCAATATCCCTGATGAACATCGATGCAAAAATCCTCAATAAAATACTGGCAAACCGGATTCAGCAGCACATCAAAAAGCTTATCCACAATGATCAAGTGGGGCTTCATCCCTGGGATGCAAGGCTGGTTCAACATTCGCAAATCAATAAACGTAATCCAGCATATAAACTGAACCAAAGACAAGAACCACATGATTATCTCAATCGATGCAGAAAAGGCTTTTGACAAAATTCAACAGCCCTTCATGCTAAAAACGCTCAATAAATTCGGTATTGATGGAACGTACCTCAAAATCATAAGAGCTATTTATGACAAACCCACAGCCAATATCATACTGAATGGGCAAAAACTGGAAAAATTCCCTTTGAAAACTGGCACAAGACAGGGATGCCCTCTCTCACCTCTCCTATTCAACATAGTGTTGGAAGTTCTGGCTTGGGCAATCAGGCAAGAGAAAGAAATCAAGGGGATTCAGTTAGGAAAAGAAGAAGTCAAATTGTCCCTGTTTGCAGACGACATGATTGTATATTTAGAAAACCCCATTGTCTCAGCCCAAAATCTCCTTAAGCTGATCAGCAACTTCAGCAAAGTCTCAGGATACAAAATTAATGTGCAAAAATCACAAGCATTCTTATACACCAGTGATAGTCAAACAGAGAGCCAAATCAGGAATGAACTTCCATTCACAATTGCTTCAAAGAGAATAAAATACCTAGGAATCCAACTTACAAGGGATGTAAAGGACCTCTTCAAGGAGAACTACAAACCACTGCTCAGTGAAATAAAAGAGGACACAAACAAATGGAAGAACATACCATGCTCATGGAGAGGAAGAATCAATATCGTGAAAATGGCCATACTGCCCAAGGTAATTTATAGATTCAATGCCATCCCCATCAAGCTACCAATGAGCTTCTTCACAGAATTGGAAAAAACTGCTTTAAAGTTCATATGGAACCAAAAAAGAGCCCGCATCTCCAAGACAATCCTAGGTCAAAAGAACAAAGCTGGAGGCATCACGCTACCTGACTTCAAACTATACTACAAGGCTACAGTAACCAAAACAGCATGGTACTGGTACCAAAACAGAGATATAGACCAATGGAACAGAACAGAGTCCTCAGAAATAATACCACACATCTACAGCCATCTGATCTTTGACAAGCCTGAGAGAAACAAGAAATGGGGAAAGGATTCCCTATTTAATAAATGGTGCTGGGAAAATTGGCTAGCCATAAGTAGAAAGCTGAAACTGGATCCTTCCTTACTCCTTATATGAAAATTAATTCAAGATGGATTAGAGACTTAAATGTTAGACCTAATACCATAAAAATCCTAGAGGAAAACCTAGGTAGTACCATTCAGGACATAGGCATGGGCAAAGACTTCATGTCTAAAACACCAAAAGCAACGGCAGCAAAAGCCAAAATTGACAAATGGGATCTCATTAAACTAAAGAGCTTCTGCACAGCAAAAGAAACTACCATCAGAGTGAACAGGCAACCTACAGAATGGGAGAAAATTTTTGCAATCTACTCATCTGACAAAGGGCTAATATCCAGAACCTACAAAGAACTCAAACAAATTTACAAGAAAAAAACAAACAACCCCATCAAAAAGTGGGCAAAGGATATGAACAGACATTTCTCAAAAGAAGACATTCATACAGCCAACAGACACATGAAAAAATGCTCATCATCACTGGCCATCAGAGAAATGCAAATCAAAAGCACAATGAATTACCATCTCACACCAGTTAGAATGGCGATCATTAAAATGTCAGGAAACAACAGGTGCTGGAGAGGATGTGGAGAAATAGGAACACTTTTACACTGTTGGTGGGATTGTAAACTAGTTCAACCATTGTGGAAAATAGTATGGCGATTCCTCAAGGATCTAGAACTAGATGTACCATATGACCCAGCCATCCCATTACTAGGTATATACCCAAAGGATTATAAATTATGCTGCTATAAAGACACATGCACACGTATGTTTATTGCAGCACTATTCACAATAGCAAAGACTTGGAATCAACCCAAATGTCCATCAGTGACAGATTGGATTAAGAGAATGTGGCACATATACACCATGGAATACTATGCAGCCATAAAAAAGGATGAGTTTGTGTCCTTTGTAGGGACATGGATGCAGCTGGAAACCATCATTCTCAGCAAACTATCACAAGAACAGAAAACCAAACACCGCATGTTCTCACTCATCGGCGGGAACTGAACAATGAGATCACTTGGACTCGGGAAGGGGAACATCACACACCGGGGCCTATCATGGGGAGGGGGGAGCGGGGAGGGATTGCATTGGGAGTTATACCTGATGTAAATGACGAGTTGATGGGTGCAACACACCAACATGGCACAAGTATACATATGTAGCAAACCTGCACGTTGTGCACATGTACCCTACAAGTTGAAGTTTAATAATGATAAATAAATTTAAATAAATAAATAAATAAATAAATAAATAAATAAAGAAGCCTTTCGCGAAGACTCATCTTGTGGAATTTGCAAAGTGATATTTGGAAGCCCATAAAGGGCCATGGTGAAAAAGGAAATATCTTCAGTTAAAAACTGGAAAGAAGCTTTCTGAGAGACTGCTTTGTATTCTCTTAATTCATCTCACACAATTACCGCTTTCCCCTCAAGAATCCTTTCGCTAAGACTGCTCTTGTGGAATTTGCAGAGTGATATTTGGAAGCCCATAGAGGACTATGGTGAAAAAGGAAATATCTTCAGTTACAAACTGGAAAGAAGCTTTCTGACAAACTGCTTTGTGTTCTGTTAATTCATCTCACAGAGTTACAGCTTTCCCCTCAAGATGTCTTTCTCTGAGACTGTTCTTGTGGAAACTGCAAAGTGATGTTTGGAAGCTCAAAGGGGCTATGGTGAAAAAGGAAATACACTAAGATAAAAACCGAAAAGAAACTTTCTGAAAAACTGCTTAGTGTTCTGTTAGTTCATCTCACAGAGTTACAGCTTTCCCCTCAGGAAGCCGTTCACTAAGACTGTTCTTGTGAAATTTGGAAAGTAATATTAGGAAGCCCATAGAGGGCAATGGTGAAAAAGAAAATATCTTCCATGAAAAACTGTAAAAAATCTTTCTGAGAAACTGACTTGTGTTCTGTTAATTCATGTCACAGAGTTACAGCTTTCCACTTAAGAAGCCTTTCCCTAAGACTGTTCTTGTGGAATTTGCAAAGTGATATTTGGAAGCCCATAGATGGCTATGGTGAAAGAGAAAATATCTTCCTTAAGAAACTGGAAAGAAGCTTTCTGAGAGACAGCTTTGTGTTCCATTAATTAATCTCACAGAGTTACAGCTTTCCCCTCAAGAAGCCTTTCGCTAAGACTGTTCTTGTGGAATTTGCAACGTGACATTTGGAAGCCCATAAAGGGCCATGGTGAAAAAGGAAATATCTTCAGTTAAAAACTGGAAAGAAGCTTTCTGAGAGACTGCTTTGTATTCTCTTAATTCATCTCACACAATTACAGCATTCCCCTCAAGAAGCCTTTCGCTAAGACTGCTCTTTTGGAATTTGAAGAGTGATATTTTGAAGCCCATAGAGGGCTATGGTGAAAAAGGAAATATCTTCCGTTAAAAACTGGAAAGAAGCTTTCTGAGAAACTGCTTTGTGTTCTGTTAATTCATCTCACAGTGTTACAGCTTTCCCTCAGGAATCCTATAGTTAAAGCTGTTCTTGTAGAATTTGCAAAGCGATATTTGGAAGCCCATAGAGGGCTATGGTGAAAAAGTAAATATCCTAAAATAGAAACTGAAATGAAACTTTCTGAGAAACTGTTATGTGTTCTGTTAATTCATCTCACAGAGTTACAGCTTTCCCCTCAAGAAGCCTTTCGCTAAGACGGTTCTTGTGGAATTTGCAAAGTGATATTTGGAAGCCCATAGAGGGCTATGGCGAGAAAGGAAATATCCTAGGATAAAAACTGAAAATAAGCTTTCTGAGAAACTGCTTTGTGTTCTGTTAATTCAACTACCAGAGTTACCGTTTCCCCTCAAGTAGCCTTTCTCAAGAAGCCTTTCGCTAAGACTGTTCTTGTGGAATTTGCAAAGTGATGTTTGGAAGCGCATAGAGGGCTATGGTGAAAAAGCAAATATCTTCAGTTAAAAACTGGAAAGAATCTTTCTGAAAAACTGCTTTATGTTCTGTTAGTTCATCTCACAGAGTTACAGCTTTCCCGCAAGGAACCGTTCACTAAGGCTGTTGTTGTGGAATTTGCAAAGTGATATTTGGAAGCCCATTGAGGGATATGTTGAAAAAGGAAATATGCTAAGATAAAAACTGAAAAGAAGGTATCTGAGAAACTGCTATGTGTTCTGTTAATGACCTCACAGAGTTACAGCTTTCCCTTCAAGAAGACTTTCGCTAAGTCTGTTCTTGTGGAATTTGCAAAGGGATATTGGGAAGCCCGTAGAGGGCTATGGTGAAAAAGGAAATATCTCCGGTAAAAAACTGGAAAGAAGCTTTCCGAGAAACTGCTTTGTGTTCTGTTAATTCATCTCACAGAGTTACAGCTTTCCCCTCAAGAAGCCTTTCGCGGATGGCCGAATAGGAACAGCTCCAGTCTCCAACTCCCAGCGCGAGCGACACAGAAGACCGGTGATTTCTGCATTTTCAACTGAGGTACTGGGTTCATCTCACTGGGGAGTGCCAGACGATCGGTGCTGGTCAGCTGCTGCAGCCTGACCAGCGAGAGCTGAAGCAGGGCGAGGCATTGCCTCACCTGGAAAGCGCAAGGGGGAAGGGAATCCCTTTTCCTAGCCAGGGGAACTGAGACACACAACACCTGGAAAATCGGGTAACTCCCACCCCAATACTGTGCTTTAAGCAAACAGGCACACCAGGAGATCATATCCCACACCTGGCCGGGAGGGTCCCACACCCACGGAGCCTCCCTCATTGCTAGCACAGCAGTCTGTGATCTACCGGCAAGGCAGCAGCGAGGCTGGGGGAGGGGCGCCTGCCATTGCTGAGGCTTAAGTAGGTAAACAAAGCTGCTGGGAAGCTCGAACTGGGTGGAGCTCACAGCAGCTCAAGGAAACCTGCCTGTCTCTGTAGACTCCACCTCTGGGGACAGGGCACAATAAACAATAACAAACGCAGCAGCTCTGCAGACGCAAACGACTCTGTCTGACAGCTTTGAAGAGAGCAGTGGATCTCCCAACACGGAGGTTGAGATCTGAGAAGGGACAGACTCCCTGCTCAAGTGGGTCCCTGACCCCTGAGTAGCCTAACTGGGAGACATCCCCCACTAGGGGCAGTCTGACACCCCACACCTCACAGGGTGGAGTACACCCCTGAGAGGAAGCTTTCAAAGCAAGAATCAGGCAGGTACACTCGCTGTTCAGAAATATTCTATCTTCTGCATCCTCTGCTGCTGATACCCAGGCAAACAGGGTCTGGAGTGGACCTCAAGCAATCTCCTACAGCTACAACCTACAGCTGAGGATCCTGACTGTTAGAACGAAAGCTATCAAAAAGGAAGGACACCTACACCAAAACCCCATCAGTACATCACCATCATCAAAGACCAGAGGCAGATAAAACCACAAAGATGGGGAAAAAGCAGGGCAGAAAAGCTGGAAGTTCAAAAAATAAGAGCGCATCTCCCCCGGCAAAGGAGCGCAGCTCATCGCCAGCAACAGATCAAAGCTGGACGGAGAATGACTTTGACGACATGAGAGAAGAAGGCTTCAGTCCATCAAATTTCTCAGAGCTAAAGGAGGAATTACGTACCCAGCGCAAAGAAACTAAAAATCTTGAAAAAAAAGTGGAAGAATTGATGGCTAGAGTCATTAATGCAGAGAAGCTCACAAACGAAATGAAAGAGATGAAAACCATGGCACGAGAAATACGTGACAAATGCACAAGCTTCAGTAACCGACTCGATCAACTGGAAGAAAGAATGTCAGCGATGGAGGATCAAATGAATGAAATGAAGCGAGAAGAGAAACCAAAAGAAAAAAGAAGAAAAAGAAATGAACAAAGCCTGCAAGAAGTATGGGATTATGTAAAGAGACCAAATCTACGTCTGATTGGGGTGCCTGAAAGTGAGGGGGAAAATGGAACCAAGTTGGAAAACACTCTTCAGGATATCATCCAGGAGAACTTCCCCAACCTAGTAGGGCAGGCCAACATTCAAATCCAGGAAATACAGAGAACGCCACAAAGATACTCCTCGAGAAGAGCAACTCCAAGACACATAATTGCCAGATTCACCAAAGTTGAAATGAAGGAAAAAATCTTAAGGGCAGCCAGAGAGAAAGGTCGGGTTACCCACAAAGGGAAGCCCATCAGACTAACAGCAGATCTCTCGGCAGAAACTCTTCAAGCCAGAAGAGAGTGGGGGCCCATATTCAACATTCTTAAAGAAAAGAATTTTAAACCCAGAATTTTATATCCAGCCAAACTAAGTTTCATAAGTGAAGGAGAAATAAAATCCTTTACAGATAAGCAAATGCTTAGAGATTTTGTCACCCCTAGGCCTGCCTTACGAGAGACCCTGAAGGAAGCACTAAACATGGAAAGGAACAACCGGTACCAGCCATTGCAAAAACATGCCAAAATGTAAAGACAATCAAGGCTAGGAAGAAACTGCATCAACGATTGAGCAAAATAACCAGTTAATATCATAATGGCAGGATCAAGTTCACACATAACAATCTTAACCTTAAATTTAAATGGACTAAATGCTCCAATTAAAAGACACAGACTGGCAAACTGGATAAAGAGTCAAGATCCATCAGTCTGCTGTATTCAGGAGACCCATCTCACACGCAGAGACATACATAGGCTCAAAATAAAGGGATGGAGGAAGATTTACCAAGCAAATGGAGAACAAGAAAAAGCGGGGGTTGCAATACTAGTCTCTGATAAAACAGACTTTAAACCATCAAAGATCAAAAGAGACAAAGAAGGCCATTACATAATGGTAAAGGGATCAATTCAACAGGAAGAGCTAACTATCCTAAATATATATGCACCCAATACAGGAGCACCCAGATTCATAAAGCAAGTCCTTAGAGACTTACAAAGAGACTTAGACTCCCGTGCAATAATAATGGGAGACTTCAACACTCCACTGTCAACATTAGACAGATCAACGAGACAGAAAGTTAACAAGGATATCCAGGAAATGACCTCAACTCTGCAGCAAGCAGAACTAATAGACATCTATAGAACTCTCCACCCCAAATCAACAGAATATACATTCTTCTCAGCACCACATCGTACTTACTCCAAAATTGACCACGTAATTGGAAGTAAAGCACTCCTCAGCAAATGTACAAGAACAGAAATTATAACAAACTGTCTCTCAGACCACAGTGCCATCAAATTAGAACTCAGGACTAAGAAACTCAATCAAAACCGCTCAACTACATGGAAACTGAACAACCTGCTCCTGAATGACTACTGGGTACATAACGAAATGAAGGCAGAAATAAAGATGTTCTTTGAAACCAATGAGAACAAAGATACAACATACCAGAATCTCTGGGACACATTTAAAGCAGTGTGTAGAGGGAAATTTATAGCACTAAATGCCCACAAGAGAAAGCAGGAAAGATCTAAAATTGACACTCTAACATCGCAATTAAAAGAACTAGAGAAGCAAGAGCAAACACATTCGAAAGCTAGCAGAAGGCAAGAAATAACTAAGATCAGAGCAGAACTGAAGGAGATAGAGACACAAAAAACCCTCCAAAAAATCAATGAATCCAGGAGTTGGTTTTTTGAAAAGATCAACAAAATTGACAGACCACTAGCAAGACTAATAAAGAAGAAAAGAGAGAAGAATCAAATCGACGCAATTAAAAACGATAAGGGGGATATCACCACTGACCCCACAGAAATACAAACTACCATCAGAGAATACTATAAACACCTCTATGCAAATAAACTGGAAAATCTAGAAGAAATGGATAATTTCCTGGACACTTACACTCTTCCAAGACTAAACCAGGAAGAAGTTGAATCCCTGAATAGACCAATAGTAGGCTCTGAAATTGAGGCAATAATTAATAGCCTACCAACCAAAAAAAGTCCAGGACCAGATGGATTCACAGCTGATTTCTACCAGAGGTACAAGGAGGAGCTGGTACCATTCCTTCTGAAACTATTCCAATCAATAGAAAAAGAGGGAATCCTCCCTAACTCATTTTATGAGGCCAACATCATCCTGATACCAAAGCCTGACAGAGACACAACAAAAAAAGAGAATTTTAGACCAATATCCCTGATGAACATCGATGCAAAAATCCTCAATAAAATACTGGCAAACCGGATTCAGCAGCACATCAAAAAGCTTATCCACAATGATCAAGTGGGGCTTCATCCCTGGGATGCAAGGCTGGTTCAACATTCGCAAATCAATAAACGTAATCCAGCATATAAACTGAACCAAAGACAAGAACCACATGATTATCTCAATCGATGCAGAAAAGGCTTTTGACAAAATTCAACAGCCCTTCATGCTAAAAACGCTCAATAAATTCGGTATTGATGGAACGTACCTCAAAATCATAAGAGCTATTTATGACAAACCCACAGCCAATATCATACTGAATGGGCAAAAACTGGAAAAATTCCCTTTGAAAACTGGCACAAGACAGGGATGCCCTCTCTCACCTCTCCTATTCAACATAGTGTTGGAAGTTCTGGCTTGGGCAATCAGGCAAGAGAAAGAAATCAAGGGGATTCAGTTAGGAAAAGAAGAAGTCAAATTGTCCCTGTTTGCAGACGACATGATTGTATATTTAGAAAACCCCATTGTCTCAGCCCACAATCTCCTTAAGCTGATCAGCAACTTCAGCAAAGTCTCAGGATACAAAATTAATGTGCAAAAATCACAAGCATTCTTATACACCAGTGATAGTCAAACAGAGAGCCAAATCAGGAATGAACTTCCATTCACAATTGCTTCAAAGAGAATAAAATACCTAGGAATCCAACTTACAAGGGATGTAAAGGACCTCTTCAAGGAGAACCACAAACCACTGCTCAGTGAAATAAAAGAGGACACAAACAAATGGAAGAACATACCATGCTCATGGAGAGGAAGAATCAATATCGTGAAAATGGCCATACTGCCCGAGGTTATTTATAGATTCAATGCCATCCCCATCAAGCTACCAATGAGCTTCTTCACAGAATTGGAAAAAACTGCTTTAAAGTTCATATGGAACCAAAAAAGAGCCCGCATCTCCAAGACAATCCTAAGTCAAAAGAACAAAGCTGGAGGCATCACGCTACCTGACTTCAAACTATACTACAAGGCTACAGTAACCAAAACAGCATGGTACTGGTACCAAAACAGAGATATAGACCAATGGAACAGAACAGAGTCCTCAGAAATAATACCACACATCTACAGCCATCTGATCTTTGACAAGCCTGAGAGAAACAAGAAATGGGGAAAGGATTCCCTATTTAATAAATGGTGCTGGGAAAACTGGCTAGCCATAAGTAGAAAGCTGAAACTGGATCCTTTCCTTACTCCTTATACGAAAATTAATTCAAGATGGATTAGAGACTTAAATGTTAGACCTAATACCATAAAAATCCTAGAGGAAAACCTAGGTAGTACCATTCAGGACATAGGCATGGGCAAAGACTTCATGTCTAAAACACCAAAAGCAACGGCAGCAAAAGCCAAAATTGACAAATGGGATCTCATTAAACTAAAGAGCTTCTGCACAGCAAAAGGTACTACCATCAGAGTGAACAGGCAACCTACAGAATGGGAGAAAATTTTTGCAATCTACTCATCTGACAAAGGGCTAATATCCAGAACCTACAAAGAACTCAAACAAATTTACAAGAAAAAAACAAACAACCCCATCAAAAAGTGGGCAAAGGATATGAACAGACATTTCTCAAAAGAAGACATTCATACAGCCAACAGACACATGAAAAAATGCTCATCATCACTGGCCATCAGAGAAATGCAAATCAAAAGCACAATGAGATACCATCTCACACCAGTTAGAATGGCGATCATTAAAATGTCAGGAAACAACAGGTGCTGGAGAGGATGTGGAGAAATAGGAACACTTTTACACTGTTGGTGGGATTGTAAACTAGTTCAACCATTATGGAAAATAGTATGGCGATTCCTCAAGGATCTAGAACTAGATGTACCATATGACCCAGCCATCCCATTACTAGGTATATACCCAAAGGATTATAAATTATGCTGCTATAAAGACACATGCACACGTATGTTTATTGCAGCACTATTCACAATAGCAAAGACTTGGAATCAACCCAAATGTCCATCAGTGACAGATTGGATTAAGAGAATGTGGCACATATACACCATGGAATACTATGCAGCCATAAAAAAGGATGAGTTTGTGTCCTTTGTAGGGACATGGATGCAGCTGGAAACCATCATTCTCAGCAAACTATCACAAGAACAGAAAACCAAACACCGCATGTTCTCACTCATCGGCGGGAACTGAACAATGAGATCACTTGGACTCGGGAAGGGGAACATCACACACCGGGGCCTATCATGGGGAGGGGGGAGCGGGGAGGGATTGCATTGGGAGTTATACCTGATGTAAATGACGAGTTGATGGGTGCAGCACACCAACATGGCACAAGTATACATATGTAGCAAACCTGCACGTTGTGCACATGTACCCTACAAGTTGAAGTTTAATAATGATAAATAAATTAAAAATAAATAAATAAATAAATAAATAAATAAATAAATAAAAAAGAAGCCTTTCACGAAGACTCATCTTGTGGAATTTGCAAAGTGATATTTGGAAGCCCATAAAGAGCCATGGTGAAAAAGGAAATATCTTCAGTTAAAAACTTGAAAGAAGCTTTCTGAGAGTCTGCTTTGTATTCTCTTAATTCATCTCACACAATTACCGCTTTCCCCTCAAGAATCCTTTCGCTAAGACTGCTCTTGTGGAATTGGCAGAGTGATATTTGGAAGCCCATAGAGGACTATGGTGAAAAAGGAAATATCTTCCATTAAAAACTGGAAAGAAGCTTTCTGACAAACTGCTTTGTGTTCTGTTAATTCATCTCACAGAGTTACAGCTTTCCCCTCAAGAAGTCTTTCTCTGAGACTGTTCTTGTGGAAACTGCAAAGTGATGTTTGGAAGCTCAAAGGGGCTATGGTGAAAAAGGAAATACACTAAGATAAAAACCGAAAAGAAACATTCTGAAAAACTGCTTAGTGTTCTGTTAGTAAATCTCACAGAGTTACAGCTTTCCCCTCAGGAAGCCGTTCACTAAGACTGTTCTTGTGAAATTTGGAAAGTAATATTAGGAAGCCCATAGAGGGCAATGGTGAAAAAGAAAATATCTTCCATTAAAAACTGTAAAGAATCTTTCTGAGAAACTGACTTGTGTTCTGTTAATTCATGTCACAGAGTTACAGCTTTCCACTTAAGAAGCCTTTCCCTAAGACTGTTCTTGTGGAATTTGCAAGGTGATATTTGGAAGCCCATAGATGGCTATGGTGAAAGAGAAAATATCTTCCTTAAGAAACTGGAAAGAAGCTTTCTGAGAGACAGCTTTGTGTTCCATTAATTAATCTCACAGAGTTACAGCTTTCCCCTCAGGAAGCCTTTCGCTAAGACTGTTCTTGTGGAATACGCAACGTGACATTTGGAAGCCCATAAAGGGCCATGGTGAAAAAGGAAATATCTTCAGTTAAAAACTGGAAAGAAGCTTTCTGAGAGACTGCTTTGTATTTTCTTAATTCATCTCACACAATTACAGCATTCCCCTCAAGAAGCCTTCCGCTAAGACTGCTCTTTTTTAATTTGCAGAGTGATATTTTGAAGCCCATAGATGGCTATGGTGAAAAAGGAAATATCTTCCGTTAAAAACTGGAAAGAAGCTTTCTGAGAAACTGCTTTGTGTTCTGTTAATTCATCTCACAGTGTTACAGCTTTCCCTCAGGAATCCTATAGTTAAAGCTGTTCTTGTAGAATTTGCAAAGCGATATTTGGAAGCCCATAGAGGGCTATGGTGAAAAAGTAAATATCCTAAAATAGAAACTGAAAAGAAACTTTCTGAGAAACTGCTTTGTGTTCTGTTAATTCGTCTCACAGAGTTACAGCTTTCCCCTCAAGAAGCCTTTCGCTAAGACGGTTCTTGTGGAATTTGCAAAGTGATATTTGGAAGCCCATAGAGGGCTATGGCGAGAAAGGAAATATCCTAGGATAAAAACTGAAAATAAGCTTTCTGAGAAACTGCTTTGTGTTCTGTTAATTCAACTACCAGAGTTACCGTTTCCCCTCAAGTAGCCTTTCTCAAGAAGCCTTTCGCTAAAACTGTTCTTGTGGAATTTGCAAAGTGATATTTGGAAGCCCATAGAGGGCTATGGTGAAAAAGGAAATATCTTCCGTTAAAAACTGGAAAGAATCTTTCTGAGAAACTGCTTTGTGTTCTGTTAATTCATCTCACAGAGTTACAGCTTTCCCGCAAGGAACCGTTCACTAAGGCTGTTGTTGTGGAATTTGCAAAGTGATATTTGGAAGCCCATTGAGGGCTATGTTGAAAAAGGAAATATGCTGAGATAAAAACTGAAAAGAAGGTTTCTGAGAAACTGCTATGTGTCTGTTAATGACCTCACAGAGTTACAGCTTTCCCTTCAAGAAGACTTTCGCTAAGTCTGTTCTTGTGGAATTTGCAAAGGGATATTGGGAAGCCCGTAGAGGGCTATGGTGAAAAAGGAAATATCTCCGGTAAAAAACTGGAAAGAAGCTTTCCGAGAAACTGCTTTGTGTTCTGTTAATTCATCTCACAGAGTTACAGCTTTCCCCTCAAGAAGCCTTTCGCGGATGTCCAAATAGGAACAGCTCCAGTCTCCAACTCCCAGCGCGAGCGACACAGAAGACCGGTGATTTCTGCATTTTCAACTGAGGAGGGGCGGAGCAAGATGGCCAAATAGGAACAGCTCCAGTCTCCAACTCCCAGCGCGAGCGACACAGAAGACCGGTGATTTCTGCATTTTCAACTGAGGTACTGGGTTCATCTCACTGGGGAGTGCCAGACGATCGGTGCTGGTCAGCTGCTGCAGCCTGACCCGCGAGAGCTGAAGCAGGGCGAGGCATTGCCTCACCTGGAAAGCGCAAGGGGGAAGGGAATCCCTTTTCCTAGCCAGGGGAACTGAGACACACAACACCTGGAAAATCGGGTAACTCCCACCCCAATACTGTGCTTTAAGCAAACAGGCACACCAGGAGATCATATCCCACACCTGGCCGGGAGGGTCCCACACCCACGGAGCCTCCCTCATTGCTAGCACAGCAGTCTGTGATCTACCGGCAAGGCAGCAGCGAGGCTGGGGGAGGGGCGCCCGCCATTGCTGAGGCTTAAGTAGGTAAACAAAGCTGCTGGGAAGCTCGAACTGGGTGGAGCTCACAGCAGCTCAAGGAAACCTGCCTGTCTCTGTAGACTCCACCTCTGGGGACAGGGCACAATAAACAATAACAAACGCAGCAGCTCTGCAGACGCAAACGACTCTGTCTGACAGCTTTGAAGAGAGCAGTGGATCTCCCAACACGGAGGTTGAGATCTGAGAAGGGACAGACTCCCTGCTCAAGTGGGTCCCTGACCCCTGAGTAGCCTAACTGGGAGACATCCCCCACTAGGGGCAGTCTGACACCCCACACCTCACAGGGTGGAGTACACCCCTGAGAGGAAGCTTTCAAAGCAAGAATCAGGCAGGTACACTCGCTGTTCAGAAATATTCTATCTTCTGCATCCTCTGCTGCTGATACCCAGGCAAACAGGGTCTGGAGTGGACCTCAAGCAATCTCCTACAGCTACAACCTACAGCTGAGGATCCTGACTGTTAGAACGAAAGCTATCAAAAAGGAAGGACACCTACACCAAAACCCCATCAGTACATCACCATCATCAAAGACCAGAGGCAGATAAAACCACAAAGATGGGGAAAAAGCAGGGCAGAAAAGCTGGAAGTTCAAAAAATAAGAGCGCATCTCCCCCGGCAAAGGAGCGCAGCTCATCGCCAGCAACAGATCAAAGCTGGACGGAGAATGACTTTGACGACATGAGAGAAGAAGGCTTCAGTCCATCAAATTTCTCAGAGCTAAAGGAGGAATTACGTACCCAGCGCAAAGAAACTAAAAATCTTGAAAAAAAAGTGGAAGAATTGATGGCTAGAGTCATTAATGCAGAGAAGCTCACAAACGAAATGAAAGAGACGAAAACCATGGCACGAGAAATACGTGACAAATGCACAAGCTTCAGTAACTGACTCGATCAACTGGAAGAAAGAATGTCAGCGATGGAGGATCAAATGAATGAAATGAAGCGAGAAGAGAAACCAAAAGAAAAAAGAAGAAAAAGAAATGAACAAAGCCTGCAAGAAGTATGGGATTATGTAAAAAGACCAAATCTACGTCTGATTGGGGTGCCTGAAAGTGAGGGGGAAAATGGAACCAAGTTGGAAAACACTCTTCAGGATATCATCCAGGAGAACTTCCCCAACCTAGTAGGGCAGGCCAACATTCAAATCCAGGAAATACAGAGAACGCCACAAAGATACTCCTCAAGAAGAGCAACTCCAAGACACATAATTGCCAGATTCACCAAAGTTGAAATGAAGGAAAAAATCTTAAGGGCAGCCAGAGAGAAAGGTCGGGTTACCCACAAAGGGAAGCCCATCAGACTAACAGCAGATCTCTCGGCAGAAACTCTTCAAGCCAGAAGAGAGTGGGGGCCCATATTCAACATTCTTAAAGAAAAGAATTTTAAACCCAGAATTTTATATCCAGCCAAACTAAGTTTCATAAGTGAAGGAGAAATAAAATCCTTTACAGATAAGCAAATGCTTAGAGATTTTGTCATCACTAGGCCTGCCTTACAAGAGACCCTGAAGGAAGCACTAAACATGGAAAGGAACAACCGGTACCAGCCATTGCAAAAACATGCCAAACTGTAAAGACAATCAAGGCTAGGAAGAAACTGCATCAACTAATGAGCAAAATAACCAGTTAATATCATAATGGCAGGATCAAGTTCACACATAACAATCTTAACCTTAAATTTAAATGGACTAAATGCTCCAATTAAAAGACACAGACTGGCAAACTGGATAAAGAGTCAAGATCCATCAGTCTGCTGTATTCAGGAGACCCATCTCACACGCAGAGACATACATAGGCTCAAAATAAAGGGATGGAGGAAGATTTACCAAGCAAATGGAGAACAAAAAAAAACGGGGGTTGCAATACTAGTCTCTGATAAAACAGACTTTAAACCATCAAAGATCAAAAGAGACAAAGAAGGCCATTACATAATGGTAAAGGGATCAATTCAACAGGAAGAGCTAACTATCCTAAATATATATGCACCCAATACAGGAGCACCCAGATTCATAAAGCAAGTCCTTAGAGACTTACAAAGAGACTTAGACTCCCATGCAATAATAATGGGAGACTTCAACAATCCACTGTCAGCATTAGACAGATCAACGAGACAGAAAGCTAACAAGGATATCCAGGAATTGAACTCATCTCTGCAGCAAGCAGACCTAATAGACATCTATAGAACTCTCCACCCCAAATCAACAGAATATACATTCTTCTCAGCACCACATCATACTTACTCCAAAATTGACCACGTAATTGGAAGTAAAGCACTCCTCAGCAAATGTACAAGAACAGAAATTATAACAAACTGTCTCTCAGACCACAGTGCAATCAAATTAGAACTCAGGACTAAGAAACTCAATCAAAACCGCTCAACTACATGGAAACTGAACAACCTGCTCCTGAATGACTACTGGGTACATAACGAAATGAAGGCAGAAATAAAGATGTTCTTTGAAACCAATGAGAACAAAGATACAACATACCAGAATCTCTGGGACACATTTAAAGCAGTGTGTAGAGGGAAATTTATAGCACTAAATGCCCACAAGAGAAAGCAGGAAAGATCTAAAGTTGACACTCTAACATCGCAATTAAAAGAACTAGAGAAGCAAGAGCAAACACATTCGAAAGCTAGCAGAAGGCAAGAAATAACTAAGATCAGAGCAGAACTGAAGGAGATAGAGACACAAAAAACCCTCCAAAAAATCAATGAATCCAGGAGTTGGTTTTTTGAAAAGATCAACAAAATTGACAGACCACTAGCAAGACTAATAAAGAAGAAAAGAGAGAAGAATCAAATCGACGCAATTAAAAACGATAAAGGGGATATCACCACTGACCCCACAGAAATACAAACTACCATCAGAGAATACTATAAACACCTCTATGCAAATAAACTGGAAAATCTAGAAGAAATGGATAATTTCCTGGACACTTACACTCTTCCAAGACTAAACCAGGAAGAAGTTGAATCCCTGAATAGACCAATAGTAGGCTCTGAAATTGAGGCAATAATTAATAGCCTACCAACCAAAAAAAGTCCAGGACCAGATGGATTCACAGCTGATTTCTACCAGAGGTACAAGGAGGAACTGGTACCATTCCTTCTGAAACTATTCCAATCAATAGAAAAAGAGGGAATCCTCCCTAACTCATTTTATGAGGCCAACATCATCCTGATACCAAAGCCTGGCAGAGACACAACAAAAAAAGAGAATTTTAGACCAATATCCCTGATGAACATCGATGCAAAAATCCTCAATAAAATACTGGCAAACCGGATTCAGCAGCACATCAAAAAGCTTATCCACAATGATCAAGTGGGGCTTCATCCCTGGGATGCAAGGCTGGTTCAACATTCGCAAATCAATAAACGTAATCCAGCATATAAACTGAACCAAAGACAAGAACCACATGATTATCTCAATCGATGCAGAAAAGGCTTTTGACAAAATTCAACAGCCCTTCATGCTAAAAACGCTCAATAAATTCGGTATTGATGGAACGTACCTCAAAATCATAAGAGCTATTTATGACAAACCCACAGCCAATATCATACTGAATGGGCAAAAACTGGAAAAATTCCCTTTGAAAACTGGCACAAGACAGGGATGCCCTCTCTCACCTCTCCTATTCAACATAGTGTTGGAAGTTCTGGCTTGGGCAATCAGGCAAGAGAAAGAAATCAAGGGGATTCAGTTAGGAAAAGAAGAAGTCAAATTGTCCCTGTTTGCAGACGACATGATTGTATATTTAGAAAACCCCATTGTCTCAGCCCAAAATCTCCTTAAGCTGATCAGCAACTTCAGCAAAGTCTCAGGATACAAAATTAATGTGCAAAAATCACAAGCATTCTTATACACCAGTGATAGTCAAACAGAGAGCCAAATCAGGAATGAACTTCCATTCACAATTGCTTCAAAGAGAATAAAATACCTAGGAATCCAACTTACAAGGGATGTAAAGGACCTCTTCAAGGAGAACTACAAACCACTGCTCAGTGAAATAAAAGAGGACACAAACAAATGGAAGAACATACCATGCTCATGGAGAGGAAGAATCAATATCGTGAAAATGGCCATACTGCCCAAGGTAATTTATAGATTCAATGCCATCCCCATCAAGCTACCAATGAGCTTCTTCACAGAATTGGAAAAAACTGCTTTAAAGTTCATATGGAACCAAAAAAGAGCCCGCATCTCCAAGACAATCCTAGGTCAAAAGAACAAAGCTGGAGGCATCACGCTACCTGACTTCAAACTATACTACAAGGCTACAGTAACCAAAACAGCATGGTACTGGTACCAAAACAGAGATATAGACCAATGGAACAGAACAGAGTCCTCAGAAATAATACCACACATCTACAGCCATCTGATCTTTGACAAGCCTGAGAGAAACAAGAAATGGGGAAAGGATTCCCTATTTAATAAATGGTGCTGGGAAAATTGGCTAGCCATAAGTAGAAAGCTGAAACTGGATCCTTCCTTACTCCTTATATGAAAATTAATTCAAGATGGATTAGAGACTTAAATGTTAGACCTAATACCATAAAAATCCTAGAGGAAAACCTAGGTAGTACCATTCAGGACATAGGCATGGGCAAAGACTTCATGTCTAAAACACCAAAAGCAACGGCAGCAAAAGCCAAAATTGACAAATGGGATCTCATTAAACTAAAGAGCTTCTGCACAGCAAAAGAAACTACCATCAGAGTGAACAGGCAACCTACAGAATGGGAGAAAATTTTTGCAATCTACTCATCTGACAAAGGGCTAATATCCAGAACCTACAAAGAACTCAAACAAATTTACAAGAAAAAAACAAACAACCCCATCAAAAAGTGGGCAAAGGATATGAACAGACATTTCTCAAAAGAAGACATTCATACAGCCAACAGACACATGAAAAAATGCTCATCATCACTGGCCATCAGAGAAATGCAAATCAAAAGCACAATGAATTACCATCTCACACCAGTTAGAATGGCGATCATTAAAATGTCAGGAAACAACAGGTGCTGGAGAGGATGTGGAGAAATAGGAACACTTTTACACTGTTGGTGGGATTGTAAACTAGTTCAACCATTGTGGAAAATAGTATGGCGATTCCTCAAGGATCTAGAACTAGATGTACCATATGACCCAGCCATCCCATTACTAGGTATATACCCAAAGGATTATAAATTATGCTGCTATAAAGACACATGCACACGTATGTTTATTGCAGCACTATTCACAATAGCAAAGACTTGGAATCAACCCAAATGTCCATCAGTGACAGATTGGATTAAGAGAATGTGGCACATATACACCATGGAATACTATGCAGCCATAAAAAAGGATGAGTTTGTGTCCTTTGTAGGGACATGGATGCAGCTGGAAACCATCATTCTCAGCAAACTATCACAAGAACAGAAAACCAAACACCGCATGTTCTCACTCATCGGCGGGAACTGAACAATGAGATCACTTGGACTCGGGAAGGGGAACATCACACACCGGGGCCTATCATGGGGAGGGGGGAGCGGGGAGGGATTGCATTGGGAGTTATACCTGATGTAAATGACGAGTTGATGGGTGCAACACACCAACATGGCACAAGTATACATATGTAGCAAACCTGCACGTTGTGCACATGTACCCTACAAGTTGAAGTTTAATAATGATAAATAAATTTAAATAAATAAATAAATAAATAAATAAATAAATAAATAAAGAAGCCTTTCGCGAAGACTCATCTTGTGGAATTTGCAAAGTGATATTTGGAAGCCCATAAAGGGCCATGGTGAAAAAGGAAATATCTTCAGTTAAAAACTGGAAAGAAGCTTTCTGAGAGACTGCTTTGTATTCTCTTAATTCATCTCACACAATTACCGCTTTCCCCTCAAGAATCCTTTCGCTAAGACTGCTCTTGTGGAATTTGCAGAGTGATATTTGGAAGCCCATAGAGGACTATGGTGAAAAAGGAAATATCTTCAGTTACAAACTGGAAAGAAGCTTTCTGACAAACTGCTTTGTGTTCTGTTAATTCATCTCACAGAGTTACAGCTTTCCCCTCAAGATGTCTTTCTCTGAGACTGTTCTTGTGGAAACTGCAAAGTGATGTTTGGAAGCTCAAAGGGGCTATGGTGAAAAAGGAAATACACTAAGATAAAAACCGAAAAGAAACTTTCTGAAAAACTGCTTAGTGTTCTGTTAGTTCATCTCACAGAGTTACAGCTTTCCCCTCAGGAAGCCGTTCACTAAGACTGTTCTTGTGAAATTTGGAAAGTAATATTAGGAAGCCCATAGAGGGCAATGGTGAAAAAGAAAATATCTTCCATGAAAAACTGTAAAAAATCTTTCTGAGAAACTGACTTGTGTTCTGTTAATTCATGTCACAGAGTTACAGCTTTCCACTTAAGAAGCCTTTCCCTAAGACTGTTCTTGTGGAATTTGCAAAGTGATATTTGGAAGCCCATAGATGGCTATGGTGAAAGAGAAAATATCTTCCTTAAGAAACTGGAAAGAAGCTTTCTGAGAGACAGCTTTGTGTTCCATTAATTAATCTCACAGAGTTACAGCTTTCCCCTCAAGAAGCCTTTCGCTAAGACTGTTCTTGTGGAATTTGCAACGTGACATTTGGAAGCCCATAAAGGGCCATGGTGAAAAAGGAAATATCTTCAGTTAAAAACTGGAAAGAAGCTTTCTGAGAGACTGCTTTGTATTCTCTTAATTCATCTCACACAATTACAGCATTCCCCTCAAGAAGCCTTTCGCTAAGACTGCTCTTTTGGAATTTGAAGAGTGATATTTTGAAGCCCATAGAGGGCTATGGTGAAAAAGGAAATATCTTCCGTTAAAAACTGGAAAGAAGCTTTCTGAGAAACTGCTTTGTGTTCTGTTAATTCATCTCACAGTGTTACAGCTTTCCCTCAGGAATCCTATAGTTAAAGCTGTTCTTGTAGAATTTGCAAAGCGATATTTGGAAGCCCATAGAGGGCTATGGTGAAAAAGTAAATATCCTAAAATAGAAACTGAAATGAAACTTTCTGAGAAACTGTTATGTGTTCTGTTAATTCATCTCACAGAGTTACAGCTTTCCCCTCAAGAAGCCTTTCGCTAAGACGGTTCTTGTGGAATTTGCAAAGTGATATTTGGAAGCCCATAGAGGGCTATGGCGAGAAAGGAAATATCCTAGGATAAAAACTGAAAATAAGCTTTCTGAGAAACTGCTTTGTGTTCTGTTAATTCAACTACCAGAGTTACCGTTTCCCCTCAAGTAGCCTTTCTCAAGAAGCCTTTCGCTAAGACTGTTCTTGTGGAATTTGCAAAGTGATGTTTGGAAGCGCATAGAGGGCTATGGTGAAAAAGCAAATATCTTCAGTTAAAAACTGGAAAGAATCTTTCTGAAAAACTGCTTTATGTTCTGTTAGTTCATCTCACAGAGTTACAGCTTTCCCGCAAGGAACCGTTCACTAAGGCTGTTGTTGTGGAATTTGCAAAGTGATATTTGGAAGCCCATTGAGGGATATGTTGAAAAAGGAAATATGCTAAGATAAAAACTGAAAAGAAGGTATCTGAGAAACTGCTATGTGTTCTGTTAATGACCTCACAGAGTTACAGCTTTCCCTTCAAGAAGACTTTCGCTAAGTCTGTTCTTGTGGAATTTGCAAAGGGATATTGGGAAGCCCGTAGAGGGCTATGGTGAAAAAGGAAATATCTCCGGTAAAAAACTGGAAAGAAGCTTTCCGAGAAACTGCTTTGTGTTCTGTTAATTCATCTCACAGAGTTACAGCTTTCCCCTCAAGAAGCCTTTCGCGGATGGCCGAATAGGAACAGCTCCAGTCTCCAACTCCCAGCGCGAGCGACACAGAAGACCGGTGATTTCTGCATTTTCAACTGAGGTACTGGGTTCATCTCACTGGGGAGTGCCAGACGATCGGTGCTGGTCAGCTGCTGCAGCCTGACCAGCGAGAGCTGAAGCAGGGCGAGGCATTGCCTCACCTGGAAAGCGCAAGGGGGAAGGGAATCCCTTTTCCTAGCCAGGGGAACTGAGACACACAACACCTGGAAAATCGGGTAACTCCCACCCCAATACTGTGCTTTAAGCAAACAGGCACACCAGGAGATCATATCCCACACCTGGCCGGGAGGGTCCCACACCCACGGAGCCTCCCTCATTGCTAGCACAGCAGTCTGTGATCTACCGGCAAGGCAGCAGCGAGGCTGGGGGAGGGGCGCCTGCCATTGCTGAGGCTTAAGTAGGTAAACAAAGCTGCTGGGAAGCTCGAACTGGGTGGAGCTCACAGCAGCTCAAGGAAACCTGCCTGTCTCTGTAGACTCTACCTCTGGGGACAGGGCACAATAAACAATAACAAACGCAGCAGCTCTGCAGACGCAAACGACTCTGTCTGACAGCTTTGAAGAGAGCAGTGGATCTCCCAACACGGAGGTTGAGATCTGAGAAGGGACAGACTCCCTGCTCAAGTGGGTCCCTGACCCCTGAGTAGCCTAACTGGGAGACATCCCCCACTAGGGGCAGTCTGACACCCCACACCTCACAGGGTGGAGTACACCCCTGAGAGGAAGCTTTCAAAGCAAGAATCAGGCAGGTACACTCGCTGTTCAGAAATATTCTATCTTCTGCATCCTCTGCTGCTGATACCCAGGCAAACAGGGTCTGGAGTGGACCTCAAGCAATCTCCTACAGCTACAACCTACAGCTGAGGATCCTGACTGTTAGAACGAAAGCTATCAAAAAGGAAGGACACCTACACCAAAACCCCATCAGTACATCACCATCATCAAAGACCAGAGGCAGATAAAACCACAAAGATGGGGAAAAAGCAGGGCAGAAAAGCTGGAAGTTCAAAAAATAAGAGCGCATCTCCCCCGGCAAAGGAGCGCAGCTCATCGCCAGCAACAGATCAAAGCTGGACGGAGAATGACTTTGACGACATGCGAGAAGAAGGCTTCAGTCCATCAAATTTCTCAGAGCTAAAGGAGGAATTACGTACCCAGCGCAAAGAAACTAAAAATCTTGAAAAAAAAGTGGAAGAATTGATGGCTAGAGTCATTAATGCAGAGAAGCTCACAAACGAAATGAAAGAGATGAAAACCATGGCACGAGAAATACGTGACAAATGCACAAGCTTCAGTAACCGACTCGATCAACTGGAAGAAAGAATGTCAGCGATGGAGGATCAAATGAATGAAATGAAGCGAGAAGAGAAACCAAAAGAAAAAAGAAGAAAAAGAAATGAACAAAGCCTGCAAGAAGTATGGGATTATGTAAAGAGACCAAATCTACGTCTGATTGGGGTGCCTGAAAGTGAGGGGGAAAATGGAACCAAGTTGGAAAACACTCTTCAGGATATCATCCAGGAGAACTTCCCCAACCTAGTAGGGCAGGCCAACATTCAAATCCAGGAAATACAGAGAACGCCACAAAGATACTCCTCGAGAAGAGCAACTCCAAGACACATAATTGCCAGATTCACCAAAGTTGAAATGAAGGAAAAAATCTTAAGGGCAGCCAGAGAGAAAGGTCGGGTTACCCACAAAGGGAAGCCCATCAGACTAACAGCAGATCTCTCGGCAGAAACTCTTCAAGCCAGAAGAGAGTGGGGGCCCATATTCAACATTCTTAAAGAAAAGAATTTTAAACCCAGAATTTTATATCCAGCCAAACTAAGTTTCATAAGTGAAGGAGAAATAAAATCCTTTACAGATAAGCAAATGCTTAGAGATTTTGTCACCCCTAGGCCTGCCTTACGAGAGACCCTGAAGGAAGCACTAAACATGGAAAGGAACAACCGGTACCAGCCATTGCAAAAACATGCCAAAATGTAAAGACAATCAAGGCTAGGAAGAAACTGCATCAACGATTGAGCAAAATAACCAGTTAATATCATAATGGCAGGATCAAGTTCACACATAACAATCTTAACCTTAAATTTAAATGGACTAAATGCTCCAATTAAAAGACACAGACTGGCAAACTGGATAAAGAGTCAAGATCCATCAGTCTGCTGTATTCAGGAGACCCATCTCACACGCAGAGACATACATAGGCTCAAAATAAAGGGATGGAGGAAGATTTACCAAGCAAATGGAGAACAAGAAAAAGCGGGGGTTGCAATACTAGTCTCTGATAAAACAGACTTTAAACCATCAAAGATCAAAAGAGACAAAGAAGGCCATTACATAATGGTAAAGGGATCAATTCAACAGGAAGAGCTAACTATCCTAAATATATATGCACCCAATACAGGAGCACCCAGATTCATAAAGCAAGTCCTTAGAGACTTACAAAGAGACTTAGACTCCCGTGCAATAATAATGGGAGACTTCAACACTCCACTGTCAACATTAGACAGATCAACGAGACAGAAAGTTAACAAGGATATCCAGGAAATGACCTCAACTCTGCAGCAAGCAGAACTAATAGACATCTATAGAACTCTCCACCCCAAATCAACAGAATATACATTCTTCTCAGCACCACATCGTACTTACTCCAAAATTGACCACGTAATTGGAAGTAAAGCACTCCTCAGCAAATGTACAAGAACAGAAATTATAACAAACTGTCTCTCAGACCACAGTGCCATCAAATTAGAACTCAGGACTAAGAAACTCAATCAAAACCGCTCAACTACATGGAAACTGAACAACCTGCTCCTGAATGACTACTGGGTACATAACGAAATGAAGGCAGAAATAAAGATGTTCTTTGAAACCAATGAGAACAAAGATACAACATACCAGAATCTCTGGGACACATTTAAAGCAGTGTGTAGAGGGAAATTTATAGCACTAAATGCCCACAAGAGAAAGCAGGAAAGATCTAAAATTGACACTCTAACATCGCAATTAAAAGAACTAGAGAAGCAAGAGCAAACACATTCGAAAGCTAGCAGAAGGCAAGAAATAACTAAGATCAGAGCAGAACTGAAGGAGATAGAGACACAAAAAACCCTCCAAAAAATCAATGAATCCAGGAGTTGGTTTTTTGAAAAGATCAACAAAATTGACAGACCACTAGCAAGACTAATAAAGAAGAAAAGAGAGAAGAATCAAATCGACGCAATTAAAAACGATAAGGGGGATATCACCACTGACCCCACAGAAATACAAACTACCATCAGAGAATACTATAAACACCTCTATGCAAATAAACTGGAAAATCTAGAAGAAATGGATAATTTCCTGGACACTTACACTCTTCCAAGACTAAACCAGGAAGAAGTTGAATCCCTGAATAGACCAATAGTAGGCTCTGAAATTGAGGCAATAATTAATAGCCTACCAACCAAAAAAAGTCCAGGACCAGATGGATTCACAGCTGATTTCTACCAGAGGTACAAGGAGGAGCTGGTACCATTCCTTCTGAAACTATTCCAATCAATAGAAAAAGAGGGAATCCTCCCTAACTCATTTTATGAGGCCAACATCATCCTGATACCAAAGCCTGACAGAGACACAACAAAAAAAGAGAATTTTAGACCAATATCCCTGATGAACATCGATGCAAAAATCCTCAATAAAATACTGGCAAACCGGATTCAGCAGCACATCAAAAAGCTTATCCACAATGATCAAGTGGGGCTTCATCCCTGGGATGCAAGGCTGGTTCAACATTCGCAAATCAATAAACGTAATCCAGCATATAAACTGAACCAAAGACAAGAACCACATGATTATCTCAATCGATGCAGAAAAGGCTTTTGACAAAATTCAACAGCCCTTCATGCTAAAAACGCTCAATAAATTCGGTATTGATGGAACGTACCTCAAAATCATAAGAGCTATTTATGACAAACCCACAGCCAATATCATACTGAATGGGCAAAAACTGGAAAAATTCCCTTTGAAAACTGGCACAAGACAGGGATGCCCTCTCTCACCTCTCCTATTCAACATAGTGTTGGAAGTTCTGGCTTGGGCAATCAGGCAAGAGAAAGAAATCAAGGGGATTCAGTTAGGAAAAGAAGAAGTCAAATTGTCCCTGTTTGCAGACGACATGATTGTATATTTAGAAAACCCCATTGTCTCAGCCCACAATCTCCTTAAGCTGATCAGCAACTTCAGCAAAGTCTCAGGATACAAAATTAATGTGCAAAAATCACAAGCATTCTTATACACCAGTGATAGTCAAACAGAGAGCCAAATCAGGAATGAACTTCCATTCACAATTGCTTCAAAGAGAATAAAATACCTAGGAATCCAACTTACAAGGGATGTAAAGGACCTCTTCAAGGAGAACCACAAACCACTGCTCAGTGAAATAAAAGAGGACACAAACAAATGGAAGAACATACCATGCTCATGGAGAGGAAGAATCAATATCGTGAAAATGGCCATACTGCCCGAGGTTATTTATAGATTCAATGCCATCCCCATCAAGCTACCAATGAGCTTCTTCACAGAATTGGAAAAAACTGCTTTAAAGTTCATATGGAACCAAAAAAGAGCCCGCATCTCCAAGACAATCCTAAGTCAAAAGAACAAAGCTGGAGGCATCACGCTACCTGACTTCAAACTATACTACAAGGCTACAGTAACCAAAACAGCATGGTACTGGTACCAAAACAGAGATATAGACCAATGGAACAGAACAGAGTCCTCAGAAATAATACCACACATCTACAGCCATCTGATCTTTGACAAGCCTGAGAGAAACAAGAAATGGGGAAAGGATTCCCTATTTAATAAATGGTGCTGGGAAAACTGGCTAGCCATAAGTAGAAAGCTGAAACTGGATCCTTTCCTTACTCCTTATACGAAAATTAATTCAAGATGGATTAGAGACTTAAATGTTAGACCTAATACCATAAAAATCCTAGAGGAAAACCTAGGTAGTACCATTCAGGACATAGGCATGGGCAAAGACTTCATGTCTAAAACACCAAAAGCAACGGCAGCAAAAGCCAAAATTGACAAATGGGATCTCATTAAACTAAAGAGCTTCTGCACAGCAAAAGGTACTACCATCAGAGTGAACAGGCAACCTACAGAATGGGAGAAAATTTTTGCAATCTACTCATCTGACAAAGGGCTAATATCCAGAACCTACAAAGAACTCAAACAAATTTACAAGAAAAAAACAAACAACCCCATCAAAAAGTGGGCAAAGGATATGAACAGACATTTCTCAAAAGAAGACATTCATACAGCCAACAGACACATGAAAAAATGCTCATCATCACTGGCCATCAGAGAAATGCAAATCAAAAGCACAATGAGATACCATCTCACACCAGTTAGAATGGCGATCATTAAAATGTCAGGAAACAACAGGTGCTGGAGAGGATGTGGAGAAATAGGAACACTTTTACACTGTTGGTGGGATTGTAAACTAGTTCAACCATTATGGAAAATAGTATGGCGATTCCTCAAGGATCTAGAACTAGATGTACCATATGACCCAGCCATCCCATTACTAGGTATATACCCAAAGGATTATAAATTATGCTGCTATAAAGACACATGCACACGTATGTTTATTGCAGCACTATTCACAATAGCAAAGACTTGGAATCAACCCAAATGTCCATCAGTGACAGATTGGATTAAGAAAATGTGGCACATATACACCATGGAATACTATGCAGCCATAAGAAAGGATGAGTTTGTGTCCTTTGTAGGGACATGGATGCAGCTGGAAACCATCATTCTCAGCAAACTATCACAAGAACAGAAAACCAAACACCGCATGTTCTCACTCATAGGCGGGAACTGAACAATGAGATCACTTGGACTCGGGAAGGGGAACATCACACACCGGGGCCTATCATGGGGAGGGGGGAGCGGGGAGGGATTGCATTGGGAGTTATACCTGATGTAAATGACGAGTTGATGGGTGCAGCACACCAACATGGCACAAGTATACATATGTAGCAAACCTGCACGTTGTGCACATGTACCCTACAAGTTGAAGTTTAATAATGATAAATAAATTTAAATAAATAAATAAATAAATAAATAAATAAAAAAGAAGCCTTTCGCGAAGACTCATCTTGTGGAATTTGCAAAGTGATATTTGGAAGCCCATAAAGGGCCATGGTGAAAAAGGAAATATCTTCAGTTAAAAACTGGAAAGAAGCTTTCTGAGAGACTGCTTTGTATTCTCTTAATTCATCTCACACAATTACCGCTTTCCCCTCAAGAATCCTTTTGCTAAGACTGCTCTTGTGGAATTTGCAGAGTGATATTTGGAAGCCCATAGAGGACTATGGTGAAAAAGGAAATATCTTCAGTTAAAAACTGGAAAGAAGCTTTCTGACAAACTGCTTTGTGTTCTGTTAATTCATGTCACAGAGTTACAGCTTTCCCCTCAAGAAGTCTTTCACTGAGACTGTTCTTGTGGAAACTGCAAAGTGATGTTTGGAAGCTCAAAGGGGCTATGGTGAAAAAGGAAATACACTAAGATAAAAACCGAAAAGAAACTTTCTGAAAAACTGCTTAGTGTTCTGTTAGTTCATCTCACAGAGTTACAGCTTTCCCCTCAGGAAGCCGTTCACTAAGACTGTTCTTGTGAAATTTGGAAAGTAATATTAGGAAGCCCATAGAGGGCAATGATGAAAAAGAAAATATCTTCCATGAAAAACTGTAAAGAATCTTTCTGAGAAACTGACTTGTGTTCTGTTAATTCATGTCACAGAGTTACAGCTTTCCACTTAAGAAGCCTTTCCCTAAGACTGTTCTTGTGGAATTTGCAAAGTGATATTTGGAAGCCCATAGATGGCTATGGTGAAAGAGAAAATATCTTCCTTAAGAAACTGGAAAGAAGCTTTCTGAGAGACAGCTTTGTGTTCCATTAATTAATCTCACAGAGTTACAGCTTTCCCCTCAAGATGCCTTTCCATAAGACTCTACTTGTGGAATTTACAAGATGATATTTTGAAGCCCATAGAGGTCTATGGTGAAAAAGGAAATATCTTCCGTTAAATCCTGGAAAGAAGCTTTCTTAGAAAGTGCTTTGTGTCCTGTTAATTCATCTCACAGAGTTATATCTTTCCCCACAAGCAGCCTTTCGCTAAGACTGTTCTTGGTGATTTTGCAAAGTGATATTTGGAAGCCCATAGAGCTATGGTGAAAAAGGAAATATCCTAACATAAAAAGCGAAAAGAAGCTTTCTGACAAACTGCTTTGTGTTCTGTTAATTCATCTCACAGAGTTAGAGCTTTCCCCTAAAGAAGACTTTCGCTAAGAGTGTTCTTGTGGAATTTACAAAGTGATATTTGGCAGCCCATAGAGGGCTGTGGTGAAAAAAGGAAATATCCTCAGTTAAAAACTTGAAAGAAGCTTTCTGAGAGACTGCTTTTTGTTCTGTTAAATCATCTCAGAGTTACAGCTTTTCCCCTAGAAGCGTTTCGCTAAGACTGTTCTTGTGGAATTTGCAATGTGATATTTGGAAGCCCATCGAGGCTTATGCTGAAAAAGGTAATATCTTCCGTTAAAAACTAGAAAGAAGCTTTCTGAGAAACTGGTTTATGTTCTGTTAACTCAACTCACAGAGTTACAGCTTTCCTCTCAATAAGCATTTTGCTAAGACTTTTCAAGTGGAATTTTCAAAGTGATATTAGTAAGCCCATAGAGGGCTATGGTGATAATGAAATATCTTCCGTTAAAAACTTGAAAGCAGCTTTCTGAGAAACTGCTTTGTGTTCTGTTAAATCATCTCACAGAGTCCAGCTTATCCCTCAAGACGCCATTTGCTAAGACAGTTCTTGTGGAATTTGCAAAGTGATATTTGGAAGCCCATAGAGGGCTAGGGTGAAAAAACAAATATCCTAAGAGAAAAACTGGAAAGAAGCTTTCTGAGAAAGTGCTTTGTGTTCTGTTAATTCATTTCACAGAGTAACAGCTTTCCCCTCAAGAAGACTTTTGCTAAGACTGTTCTTGTGTAATTTGCAAAGTGATATTTGGAAGCCCAGAGAGGGCTATAGTGAAAAAGTAAATATCCTAAGATACAAACTGAAAAGAAGCTTTCTGACAAACTGCTTTGTGTTCTGTTAATTCATCTCAAAGAGTTACAGCTTTCCCCTCCAGAAACCTTTCGCTAAGACTGTTCTTGTGGAATTTGCAAAGTGATATTTGGAAGCCCGTAGAGGGCTATGGTGAAAAAGGAAATATCTTCGGTAAGAAACTGAAAAGAAGCTTTCTGAGAAACTGCTTTGTGTTCTGTTAATTCAACTCACATGATTAAAGCTTTCCCCTCAAGAAGCCATTCGTTAAGACTGTTCTTGTGGAATTTGCAAGGTGATATTTGGAAACCCATTGAGGGCTACGGTGAAAAAGGGAATATCTTCCATTTAAAACTGGAAAGAAGTTTTCTGAGAAACTGCATTGTGTTCTGTTAATTCATCTCACAGAGATACAGCTTTTCCTTCAAGAAGTCTTTCGCTAAGACTGTTCTTGTGGAATTTGCAAATTGATATTTGGAAGCCCATAGAGGGCTATGGTGAAAAAGGAAATATCTTGAGTTAAAAACTGGAAAGAAGCTTTCTGAGAAACTGCTTTGTGTTCTGTTAATTCATCTCACAGAGTTACTCCTTTCCCCTCAAGAAGTCTTTGGCTAAGACTGTTCTTGTGGAATTTGCAAAGTGATATTTGGAAGCCCATAGGTGTCTATGGTGAAAAAGGAAATATCTTCAGTTAAAAACTGGAAAGAAGCTTTCTGAAAAACTGCTTTGTGTTCTGTTAATTCATCTCACAGAGTTACAGATTTCCCCTCAAGAAGGCATTTGCTAAGACTGTTCTTGTGGTATTTGCAAAGTGATATTTGGAAGCCCATAGAGGGCTAGGGTAAAAAGCAAATATCCTAAGATAAAAACTGGAAAGAATCTTTCTGGGAAACTGCTTTGTGTTCTGTTAATTCATCTGACAGACTTACAGCTTTCCCCTCAAGAAGCCTTTCGCTAATATTGTTCTTGTGGAATTTGCAATGTGATATTTGGAAGCGCATAGAGAGCTATGGTGAAAAAGGAAATATCCTAAGATAAAAACAGAATAGAAGAATTCTAAGAAACTGCTCTGTGTTCTGTTAATTCATCCACCAGAGTTACAGCTTTCCCCTCAAGAAGCCTTTCACTAAGACTGTTCTTGTGGAATTTGCAAAGTGATATTTGGAAGCCCAAAGAGTGCTATGGTGAAAAGGAAATATCCTCCGTTAAAAACTGGAGAGAAGCTGTCTGAGAAACTGCTTTGTGTTCTTTTAATTCATCTCACAGAATTACAGCTTTCCCCTCAAGAAGTCTTTCGCTAACGCTGTTCTTGTTGATTTTGGAAAGTGATATTTAGAATCCCATAGAGGGCTACTGTGAAAAAAGAAATATCTTCCATTAAACAGTGGAAAGAAGCTTTCTGAGAAACCGCTTTCTGTACTGTTAATTCATCTCAGAGTTACAGATTGATCCTCAAGAATCCTTTCGCTAAGACTGTTCTTGTGGAATTTGCAAAGTGATATTTGGAAGCCCATAGAAGGCTACGGTGAAAAAGGAAATATCTTCCGTTAAAAACTTGAACGAAGCTTTCTGAGAAACTGCTTGTGTTCTGTTAATTCTTCCAACATAGTTACAGCTTTCCCCTCAAGAAGCCGTTTGCTAAGACTGTTCTTGTGGAATTTGCAAAGTGATATTTGGAAGCCCATAGAGGGCTATGGTGAAAAAGGAAATATCTTCCGTGAAAAACTGCAAAGAAGCTTTCTGAGAAACTGCTTTCTGTTCTGTTAATTCATCTCACAGACTTACGGATTTCACCTCAAGAAGCCTTTCGCTAAGTCTGTTCTTGTGGAATTGGCAAAGTGATATTGGGAAGCCCATAGAAGGCTATTGAATAAGGAAATATCTTTAGTTAAAAACTGGAAAGAAGCTTTCTGAGAATCTGCTTTGTGTTCTGTTAATTCATCTCACAGAATTACAGCTTTCCCCTCAAGAAACCTTTTGCTAAGACTGTTCTTGTGGAAGTTGCAAAGTGATATTTGGAAACCCATAGAGGGCTATGATTAAAAAGGAAGTATCTTCCTTTAAAAACCGAGAGAAGCTTTCTGAGAAATTGCTTTGTGTTCTGTTAATTCATCTCACAGAGTTACAGGTTTCCCCTCAAGAAGCCTTTCGCTAAGACTGTTCTTGTGGAATTTGCAAAGAGATATTTGGAAACCCTTAGAGGGCTATGGTGAAAAAGGAAATAACTTCCCTAAAAAACAGGAAAGAAGCTTTCTGAGAAACTGCTTTGTGTTGTGTTAGTTCATCTCACAGTGTTTCTGCTTTCCCATCAAGAAGCCTTTCGCTAATACAGCTCTTGTGCTATTGCAAAGTGGTATTTGGAAGCCCTTAGAGGGCAATTTTGAAAAAGGAAATATCTTCCGTTAAAAAGTGGAAAGAAGCTTTCTGAGAAACTGCTTTGCGTTCTGTTAATTCATCTCACAGAGTTACAGCTTTCCCCTCAAGAAGCCTTTCGCTAAGACTGTTCTTGTGGAATTTGCAAAGTGATATTTGGAAGCCCATAGAGGGCTATGGTGAAAAAGGAAATATCTTGTGTTATAAACTGCAAAGAAGCTTTCTGAGAAACTGCTTTCTGTTCTGTTAATTCATCTCACAGACTTACGGATTTCACGTCAAGAAGCCTTTCACTAATACTGTTCATGTGGAATTGGCAAAGTGATATTTGGTAGCTCATAGAGGGCTACGGTGAAAAAGGAAATACCTTCCTTTAAAAACTGGAAAGAAGCTTTCTGAGAAATTGCTTTGTGTTCTGTTAATTCATCTCACATAGTACAGCTTTCCCCTCAAGAAGCCTTTCGCTAAGACTGTTCTTGTGGAATTTGCAAAGTGATATTTGGAAGCCCATAGAAGGCTACGGTGAAAAAGGAAATATCTTCCGTTAAAAACTTGAAAGAAGTTTTCTGAAAAACTGCTTGTGTTCTGTTAATTCTTCCAACATAGTTACAGCTTTCCCCTCAAGAAGCCTTTCCCTGTGACTGTTCTTGTGGAATTTGCAAAGTGATATTTGGAAGCCCAGAGAGGGATATGGTGAAAAGGAAATATCTTCCGTTAAAAACTGGAAGGAAGCTTTCTGAGAAACTGCTTTGTGTTCTGTTTATTCATTTCATAGAGTTACAGCTCTCTCCTCAATAAATATTTCACTAAGACTGTTCTTGTGGAATTTGGAAAGTGATATTTGAAAGCCCTTAGAGGGCCATGGTGAAAAAGGAAATACCTTCCATTAAAAAGTGGAAAGAAGCTTTCTGAGAAACTGCTTTGTGTTCTGTTACTTCATCTCACAGAGTTACAGCTTTTCCCTCAAGAAGCCTTTCGCTAAATAGTACGGCGATTCCTCAAGGATCTAGAACTAGATGTACCATATGACCCAGCCATCCAATTACTAGGTATATACCCAAAGGATTATAAATTATGCTGCTATAAAGATACATGCACACGTATGTTTATTGCAGCACTATTCACAATAGCAAAGACTTGGAATCAACCCAAATGTCCATCAGTGACAGATTGGATTAAGAAAATGTGGCACATATACACCATGGAATACTATGCAGCCATAAAAAAGGATGAGTTTGTGTCCTTTGTAGGGACATGGATGCAGCTGGAAACCATCATTCTCAGCAAACTATCACAAGAACAGAAAACCAAACACCGCATGTTCTCACTCATAGGCGGGAACTGAACAATGAGATCACTTGGACTCGGGAAGGGGAACATCACACACCGGGGCCTATCATGGGGAGGGGGGAGCGGGGAGGGATTGCATTGGGAGTTATACCTGATGTAAATGACGAGTTGATGGGTGCTGACGAGTTGATGGGTGCAGCACAGCAACAGGGCACAAGTATACATATGTAACAAACCTGCACGTTATGCACATGTACCCTAGAGCTTAAAATATATATATAAAAAAAAAAAAAAAAAAAAAAAGAAGCAACCAACCACATCCCTCTTTCCCACTAGAGGCTTCCAGGCTGAAACAGGTTGATACAGGGAGAGGAGGAGAAGATACGCAACTAAGTCACATTTTGAGATCTGTTTAATAATAATTCTAATTTCATGTTCTCACTTATTTGTGAGATCTAAAAATCAGAACAATTGAACTCATGGAGATAGAGAGTAGAAGCGTGGTTACCAGAGGCTGGGAAGGGTAGTGGGGGTTTGAGGCAAAGCTGGAGATGGTTAATGGGTACAAAAAAACAGAAAGAATAAATAAGATCTAGTATTTGATATCACAACAAGGCGACTATAGTCAGTAATAATTTAACTGTGCATTTTAAAATAACTAAAAGAGTCTAATTGGATTGCTTGTAACACAAAGGATAAATGCTTGAGAGAATGGATACCCCATTTTACATGATGTGATTATTATTCATTGCATGCCTGAATCAGAACATCTCATGCACCCCATAAATACATATATCTACTATATACCCACAAAATTGAAATAAATAATTTTAAAAAATAAAAAATAAAAAATAATCTACCACTTATTTTTTAGGAAAAGCACATAACTAAATTGTTACAAAAGGATTGACCAAACAATCCTTTGAACGGTTTGAGTCAGCAGTTGTGGCAGGAATGCGGTTGGGGGAAAAGGGGAGAAGTGAGTGAAGACAAAAGGAATTGGACAAGTGTTGATGTTGGTGAAATGAATGATGAGTACCTAGAGGTAATCCACTATTGTATGCATTTGGAATTTATCATAAAAATATTTTTGAAAGAACATATTCACTACTGAAAATTCAAACAAGGGGAATAAATTAAAGACCACTTATCATCCTATAATTTCAAACATTAAAAAGATTTATTATTTTATGAGAAAATTATAGCATTATTATATAAATATGGTATATTAATTTTTAAATAGCATTATACCTGAGCATTTTGCTAAGTTATTGTAATGTATCAAATATATATTTTACTTATTTTTATAAAAGGGAGACATAAAGTAAGCCTAAAAGAGATATACTAGAATAATAAGTACTAGAAATATAAAATAATTCTATATAAAATGATTAAATATAAATATGAAAAGAATTATAATTTAATTGCACCAGGAAAAATCATACTTGATTTAAAAAACCTTGTAAAGTAAAATAGAATTCAAAAAGCTTTAATTGTATTTGTATTTGACACTGTTATACTTAGTTTTTTAGCATGATATAATTATGAAAAATATTTAAAGCAATGTTATTACCTGTGGAAGACATCCGAGTTCTGGAGACATTGGCGGCGAATCTGTATAGGTTTGCAGTTCCCTCCATTCTTGCTTCCTCAGAAGGAATTCCACTAAGGGGCATAAGGCAGAAAGTGAGACAGAGGTAATTCTCAGAGCAGGAGTGAAGGTTTATTAAAAGGCTTTAAAACAGAAAGGAAAAGAAGGGAAGTACAACCTGGAAGAGGACCAAGTGGGAGACTTGAGAAGCCAAGTGCACAGCTTGACTTCTTGACTTGGGGTTTTATACATTGGCATACTTCCGGGATCTTGCCTTACTTCTCCTCACTCCTGAGATCTCATTGGGAAGTTGCTGATCAGTTTCAGGTGTTTTCTATTAGAAGCCTGCCTTTCCTTGACGCCAGGTATGACCAATTACTACTTTAGAGAAACAGTTAACAACCCCTTGACCATCAACTGAGGGTCTCCCAACACATTTGGTGTGTGGAAGAGGGGAGCCCTCTCCTGCCCTGCTCGTACTTGACTAGCTTTCTACGGCAACAATAGTTGTTGAATATTCTTTATGTACTAAGTAATAAGAATTCTGATATTTCATGAGTGATTGTTACACAAAATTATATAAATAAAAAAGAAATTAAGCATGTAATATTAAAAAAAAAAGTGGAAAGAAGCTTTCTGAGAAACTGCTTTGTGTTCTGTTAATTCATCTCAGAGAGTTACAGCTTTCCCCTCAAGAAGCCTTTCGCTAAGACTGTTCTTGTGGAAATTCAAAGTGATATTTGGAAAGCCATAGAAGGATATGGTGAAAAAGGAAATATCTTCTGTTAAAAACTGGAAAGAAGCTTTCTGAGAAACTGCTTTGTGTTCTGTTAATTCATCTCACAGAGTTACAGCTTTCCCCTCAGGAAGCCTTTTGCTAAAGCTGTTCTTGTGGAATTTGCAAAGTGATATTTGGAAGCCCATAGAGGTCTATGGTGAAATAGGAAATATCCTAAGATAAAAACTGAAAAGAACCCTTCTAAGAAACTGCATTGTGTTCTGTTAATTCATCTCACAGAGATACAGCTTTCTCCTCAAGAAGCTTTTCGCTAAGACTGTTCTTCTGGAATTTGCAAAGTGATATTTGGAAGCCCATAGAGGGCTACGGTGAAAAAGGAAATAACTTCCGTTAGAAACAGGAAAGAAGCTTTCTGAGAAACTGCTTTGTGTTCTGTTAATTCATCTCACAGAGTTACATCTTTCACCTCAAGAAGCTTTTCGCTAAGACTGTTCTTGTGGAATTTGCAAAGTGATATTTGGAAGCCCATAGAGGGCTATGGTGAAAAAGAAAATATCTTCCGTTAAAAAGTGTAAAGAAGCTTTCTGAGAAACTGCTCTGTGTTCTGTTAATTCATCTCACAGTGTTAAAAATTTCACCTCAAGAAACTTTTAGCTAACGCTGATCTTGTGGAATTTGAAAAGGGATATTTGGAAGCCCATAGGGGGCTATGGTGAAAAAGGAAGTATCTTACGTTATAATCTGGAAAGAAGATTTCTGAGAAACTACTTTGTGTTCTGTTAATTCATCTCAGAGACTTACAGCTTTCCCCTCATGAAGCCTTTCCCTAAGACTGTTCTTGTGGAATTTGCAAAGTGATATTTGGAAGCCCACAGAGGGCTATGGTGAAAAAGGAGGTATCCTAAGATAAAAACTGAAAAGAAGCTTTCTGAGAAACTGCTTTGTGTTCTGTCAATTTATCTCACAGAGTTACAGCTTTCCCCTCAAGAAGACTTTCGCGATGGCGGTTCTTTTGGAATTTGCAAAGTCACATTTGGAAGGCCATGGAGGATTACGGTGAAAAAGGAAACATTTTCAGTTAAAAACTGGAAAGAAGCTTTCTGAGAAACTGCTTTGTGTTCTGTTAATTCATTTCACAGAGTTACAGCTTTCCCCTCAAGAAGCCTTTCCCTAAGAATGTTCTTGTGGAATTTGCAAAGGGATATTTGGAAGACCTTAGAAGGCTATGGTGAAAAAGGTAATATCCTAAGATAAAAACTGAAAAGAAGCTTTCTGAGAAACTGCTTAGTGTTCTGTTAGTTCATCTCACAGGGTTACAGCTTTCCCCTCAGGAAGCCGTTCAATAAGACTGTTCTTGGGAAATTTGGAAAGTAATATTTGGAAGCCCATAGAGGGCTATGGTGAAAAAGAAAATATCTTCCATTAAAAACTGTAAAGAATCTTTCTGAGAAACTACCTTGTGTTCTGTTAATTCATGTCACAGAGTTACAACTTTCCACTCAAGAAGCCTTACCCTAAGACTGTTCTTGTGTAATTTGCAAAGAGATATTTGGAAGCCCATAGAGAGCTGTGGTGAAAAAGGAAATATCTTCCTAAAAAGGTGGAAAGAAGCTTTCTGAGAGACTGCTTTGTGTTCCATTAATTAATCTCACAGAGTTACAGCTTTCCCCTCAAGAAGCCTTTCGCGGATGGCCGAATAGGAACAGCTCCAGTCTCCAACTCCCAGCGCGACCGACACAGAAGACCGGTGATTTCTGCATTTTCAACTGAGGAGGGGCGGAGCAAGATGGCCAAATAGGAACAGCTCCAGTCTCAAACTCCCAGCGCGAGCGACACAGAAGACCGGTGATTTCTGCATTTTCAACTGAGGTACTGGGTTCATCTCACTGGGGAGTGCCAGACGATTGGTGCTGGTCAGCTGCTGCAGCCTGACCAGCGAGATCTGAAGCAGGGCGAGGCATTGCCTCACCTGGAAAGCGCAAGGGGGAAGGGAATCCCTTTTCCTAGCCAGGGCACACCTGGCCGGGAGGGTCCCACACCCACGGAGCCTCCCTCATTGCTAGCACAGCAGTCTGTGATCTACCGGCAAGGCAGCAGCGAGGCTGGGGGAGGGGCGCCCGCCATTGCTGAGGCTTAAGTAGGTAAACAAAGCTGCTGGGAAGCTCGAACTGGGTGGAGCTCACAGCAGCTCAAGGAATCCTGCCTGTCTCTGTAGACTCCACCTCTGGGGACAGGGCACAATAAACAATAACAAACGCAGCAGCTCTGCAGACGCAAACGACTCTGTCTGACAGCTTTGAAGAGAGCAGTGGATCTCCCAACACGGAGGTTGAGATCTGAGAAGGGACAGACTCCCTGCTCAAGTGGGTCCCTGACCCCTGAGTAGCCTAACTGGGAGACATCCCCCACTAGGGGCAGTCTGACACCCCACACCTCACAGGGTGGAGTACACCCCTGAGAGGAAGCTTTCAAAGCAAGAATCAGACAGGTACACTCGCTGTTCAGAAATATTCTATCTTCTGCAGCCTCTGCTGCTGATACCCAGGCAAACAGGGTCTGGAGTGGACCTCAAGCAATCTCCTACAGCTACAACCTACAGCTGAGGATCCTGACTGTTAGTAGGAAAGCTATCAAGCAGGAAGGACACCTACACCAAAACCCCATCAGTACATCACCATCATCAAAGACCAGAGGCAGATAAAACCACAAAGATGGGGGAAAAGCAGGGCAGAAAAGCTGGAAATTCAAAAAATAAGAGCGCATCTCCCCCGGCAAAGGAGCGCAGCTCATCGCCAGCAACAGATCAAAGCTGGACGGAGAATGACTTTGACGACATGAGAGAAGAAGGCTTCAGTCCATCAAATTTCTCAGAGCTAAAGGAGGAATTACGTACCCAGCGCAAAGAAACTAAAAATCTTGAAAAAAAAGTGGAAGAATTGATGGCTAGAGTAATTAATGCAGAGATGCTAACAAATGAAATGAAAGAGACGAAAACCATGGCACGAGAAATACGTGACAAATGCACAAGCTACAGTAACCGACTCGATCAACTGGAAGAAAGAATGTCAGCGATGGAGGATCAAATGAATGAAATGAAGCGAGAAGAGAAACCAAAAGAGAAAAGAAGAAAAAGAAATGAACAAAGCCTGCAAGAAGTATGGGATTATGTAAAAAGACCAAATCTACGTCTGATTGGGGTGCCTGAAAGTGAGGGGGAAAATGGAACCAAGTTGGAAAACACTCTTCAGGATATCATCCAGGAGAATTTCCCCAACCTAGTAGGGCAGGCCAACATTCAAATCCAGGAAATACAGAGAACGCCACAAAGATACTCCTCGAGAAGAGCAACTCCAAGACACATAATTGCCAGATTCACCAAAGTTGAAATGAAGGAAAAAATCTTAAGGGCAGCCAGAGAGAAAGGTCGGGTTACCCACAAAGGGAAGCCCACCAGACTAACAGCAGATCTCTCGGCAGAAACTCTTCAAGCCAGAAGAGAGTGGGGGCCAATATTCAACATTATTAAAGAAAAGAATTTTAAACCCAGAATTTTATATCCAGCCAAACTAAGTTTCATAAGTGAAGGAGAAATAAAATCCTTTACAGATAAGCAAATGCTTAGAGATTTTGTCACCACTAGGTCTGCCTTACAAGAGACCTTGAAGGAAGCACTAAACATGGAAAGGAACAACCGGTACCAGCCATTGCAAAAACATGCCAAAATGTAAAGACAATCAAGGCTAGGAAGAAACTGCATCAACGATTGAGCAAAATAACCAGTTAATATCATAATGGCAGGATCAAGTTCACACATAACAATCTTAACCTTAAATTTAAATGGACTAAATGCTCCAATTAAAAGACACAGACTGGCAAACTGGATAAAGAGTCAAGATCCATCAGTCTGCTGTATTCAGGAGACCCATCTCACACGCAGAGACATACATAGGCTCAAAATAAAGGGATGGAGGAAGATTTACCAAGCAAATGGAGAACAAAAAAAAGCGGGGGTTGCAATACTAGTCTCTGATAAAACAGACTTTAAACCATCAAAGATCAAAAGAGACAAAGAAGGCCATTACATAATGGTAAAGGGATCAATTCAACAGGAAGAGCTAACTATCCTAAATATATATGCACCCAATACAGGAGCACCCAGATTCATAAAGCAAGTCCTTAGAGACTTACAAAGAGACTTAGACTCCCGTGCAATAATAATGGGAGACTTCAACACTCCACTGTCAACATTAGACAGATCAACGAGACAGAAAGTTAACAAGGATATCCAGGAAATGACCTCAACTCTGCAGCAAGCAGACCTAATAGACATCTATAGAACTCTCCACCCCAAATCAACAGAATATACATTCTTCTCAGCACCACATCATACTTACTCCAAAATTGACCACGTAATTGGAAGTAAAGCACTCCTCAGCAAATGTACAAGAACAGAAATTATAACAAACTGTCTCTCAGACCACAGTGCAATCAAATTAGAACTCAGGACTAAGAAACTCAATCAAAACCGCTCAACTACATGGAAACTGAACAACCTGCTCCTGAATGACTACTGGGTACATAACGAAATGAAGGCAGAAATAAAGATGTTCTTTGAAACCAATGAGAACAAAGATACAACATACCAGAATCTCTGGGACACATTTAAAGCAGTGTGTAGAGGGAAATTTATAGCACTAAATGCCCACAAGAGAAAGCAGGAAAGATCTAAAATTGACACTCTAACATCGCAATTAAAAGAACTAGAGAAGCAAGAGCAAACACATTCGAAAGCTAGCAGAAGGCAAGAAATAACTAAGATCAGAGCAGAACTGAAGGAGATAGAGACACAAAAAACCCTCCAAAAAATCAATGAATCCAGGAGTTGGTTTTTTGAAAAGATCAACAAAATTGACAGACCACTAGCAAGACTAATAAAGAAGAAAAGAGAGAAGAATCAAATCGACGCAATTAAAAACGATAAAGGGGATATCACCACTGACCCCACAGAAATACAAACTACCATCAGAGAATACTATAAACACCTCTATGCAAATAAACTGGAAAATCCAGAAGAAATGGATAATTTCCTGGACACTTACACTCTTCCAAGACTAAACCAGGAAGAAGTTGAATCCCTGAATAGACCAATAGTAGGCTCTGAAATTGAGGCAATAATTAATAGCCTACCAACCAAAAAAAGTCCAGGACCAGATGGATTCACAGCTGATTTCTACCAGAGGTACAAGGAGGAGCTGGTACCATTCCTTCTGAAACTATTCCAATCAATAGAAAAAGAGGGAATCCTCCCTAACTCATTTTATGAGGCCAACATCATCCTGATACCAAAGCCTGGCAGAGACACAACAAAAAAAGAGAATTTTAGACCAATATCCCTGATGAACATCGATGCAAAAATCCTCAATAAAATACTGGCAAACCGGATTCAGCAGCACATCAAAAAGCTTATCCACCATGATCAAGTGGGCTTCATCCCTGGGATGCAAGGCTGGTTCAACATTCGCAAATCAATAAACGTAATCCAGCATATAAACTGAACCAAAGACAAGAACCACATGATTATCTCAATCGATGCAGAAAAGGCTTTTGACAAAATTCAACAGCCCTTCATGCTAAAAACGCTCAATAAATTCGGTATTGATGGAACGTACCTCAAAATCATAAGAGCTATTTATGACAAACCCACAGCCAATATCATACTGAATGGGCAAAAACTGGAAAAATTCCCTTTGAAAACTGGCACAAGACAGGGATGCCCTCTCTCACCACTCCTATTCAACATAGTGTTGGAAGTTCTGGCTAGGGCAATCAGGCAAGAGAAAGAAATCAAGGGGATTCAGTTAGGAAAAGAAGAAGTCAAATTGTCCCTGTTTGCAGACGACATGATTGTATATTTAGAAAACCCCATTGTCTCAGCCCAAAATCTCCTTAAGCTGATCAGCAACTTCAGCAAAGTCTCAGGATACAAAATTAATGTGCAAAAATCACAAGCATTCTTATACACCAGTGACAGTCAAACAGAGAGCCAAATCAGGAATGAACTTCCATTCACAATTGCTTCAAAGAGAATAAAATACCTAGGAATCCAACTTACAAGGGATGTAAAGGACCTCTTCAAGGAGAACTACAAACCACTGCTCAGTGAAATAAAAGAGGACACAAACAAATGGAAGAACATACCATGCTCATGGATAGGAAGAATCAATATCGTGAAAATGGCCATACTGCCCAAGGTAATTTATAGATTCAATGCCATCCCCATCAAGCTACCAATGAGCTTCTTCACAGAATTGGAAAAAACTGCTTTAAAGTTCATATGGAACCAAAAAAGAGCCCGCATCTCCAAGACAATCCTAAGTCAAAAGAACAAAGCTGGAGGCATCACGCTACCTGACTTCAAACTATACTACAAGGCTACAGTAACCAAAACAGCATGGTACTGGTACCAAAACAGAGATATAGACCAATGGAACAGAACAGAGTCCTCAGAAATAATACCACATATCTACAGCCATCTGATCTTTGACAAGCCTGAGAGAAACAAGAAATGGGGAAAGGATTCCCTATTTAATAAATGGTGCTGGGAAAATTGGCTAGCCATAAGTAGAAAGCTGAAACTGGATCCTTTCCTTACTCCTTATATGAAAATTAATTCAAGATGGATTAGAGACTTAAATGTTAGACCGAATACCATAAAAATCCTAGAGGAAAACCTAGGTAGTACCATTCAGGACATAGGCATGGGCAAAGACTTCATGTCTAAAACACCAAAAGCAACGGCAGCAAAAGCCAAAATTGACAAATGGGATCTCATTAAACTAAAGAGCTTCTGCACAGCAAAAGAAACTACCATCAGAGTGAACAGGCAACCTACAGAATGGGAGAAAATTTTTGCAATCTACTCATCTGACAAAGGGCTAATATCCAGAACCTACAAAGAACTCAAACAAATTTACAAGAAAAAAACAAACAACCCCATCAAAAAGTGGGCAAAGGATATGAACAGACATTTCTCAAAAGAAGACATTCATACAGCCAACAGACACATGAAAAAATGCTCATCATCACTGGCCATCAGAGAAATGCAAATCAAAAGCACAATGAGATACCATCTCACACCTGTTAGAATGGCGATCATTAAAATGTCAGGAAACAACAGGTGCTGGAGAGGATGTGGAGAAATAGGAACACTTTTACACTGTTGGTGGGATTGTAAACTAGTTCAACCATTATGGAAAATAGTATGGCGATTCCTCAAGGATCTAGAACTAGATGTACCATATGACCCAGCCATCCCATTACTAGGTATATACCCAAAGGATTATAAATTATGCTGCTATAAAGACACATGCACACGTATGTTTATTGCAGCACTATTCACAATAGCAAAGACTTGGAATCAACCCAAATGTCCATCAGTGACAGATTGGATTAAGAAAATGTGGCACATATACACCATGGAATACTATGCAGCCATAAAAAAGGATGAGTTTGTGTCCTTTGTAGGGACATGGATGCAGCTGGAAACCATCATTCTCAGCAAACTATCACAAGAACAGAAAACCAAACACCGCATGTTCTCACTCATAGGCGGGAACTGAACAATGAGATCACTTGGACTCGGGAAGGGGAACATCACACACCGGGGCCTATCATGGGGAGGGGGGAGCGGGGAGGGATTGCATTGGGAGTTATACCTGATGTAAATGACGAGTTGATGGGTGCAGCACACCAACAGGGCACAAGTATACATATGTAGCAAACCTGCACGTTGTGCACATGTACCCTACAAGTTGAAGTTTAATAATGATAAATAAATTTAAATAAATAAATAAATAAATAAATAAATAAAAAAGAAGCCTTTCGCGAAGACTCATCTTGTGGAATTTGCAAAGTGATATTTGGAAGCCCATAAAGGGCCATGGTGAAAAAGGAAATATCTTCAGTTAAAAACTGGAAAGAAGCTTTCTGAGAGACTGCTTTGTATTCTCTTAATTCATCTCACACAATTACCGCTTTCCCCTCAAGAATCCTTTTGCTAAGACTGCTCTTGTGGAATTTGCAGAGTGATATTTGGAAGCCCATAGAGGACTATGGTGAAAAAGGAAATATCTTCAGTTACAAACTGGAAAGAAGCTTTGTGACAAACTGCTTTGTGTTCTGTTAATTCATGTCACAGAGTTACAGCTTTCCCCTCAAGAAGTCTTTCACTGAGACTGTTCTTGTGGAAACTGCAAAGTGATGTTTGGAAGCTCAAAGGGGCTATGGTGAAAAAGGAAATACACTAAGATAAAAACCGAAAAGAAACTTTCTGAAAAACTGCTTAGTGTTCTGTTAGTTCATCTCACAGAGTTACAGCTTTCCCCTCAGGAAGCCGTTCACTAAGACTGTTCTTGTGAAATTTGGAAAGTAATATTAGGAAGCCCATAGAGGGCAATGATGAAAAAGAAAATATCTTCCATGAAAAACTGTAAAGAATCTTTCTGAGAAACTGACTTGTGTTCTGTTAATTCATGTCACAGAGTTACAGCTTTCCACTTAAGAAGCCTTTCCCTAAGACTGTTCTTGTGGAATTTGCAAAGTGATATTTGGAAGCCCATAGATGGCTATGGTGAAAGAGAAAATATCTTCCTTAAGAAACTGGAAAGAAGCTTTCTGAGAGACAGCTTTGTGTTCCATTAATTAATCTCACAGAGTTACAGCTTTCCCCTCAAGATGCCTTTCCATAAGACTCTACTTGTGGAATTTACAAGATGATATTTTGAAGCCCATAGAGGTCTATGGTGAAAAAGGAAATATCTTCCGTTAAATCCTGGAAAGAAGCTTTCTTAGAAAGTGCTTTGTGTCCTGTTAATTCATCTCACAGAGTTATATCTTTCCCCACAAGCAGCCTTTCGCTAAGACTGTTCTTGGTGATTTTGCAAAGTGATATTTGGAAGCCCATAGAGCTATGGTGAAAAAGGAAATATCCTAACATAAAAAGCGAAAAGAAGCTTTCTGACAAACTGCTTTGTGTTCTGTTAATTCATCTCACAGAGTTAGAGCTTTCCCCTAAAGAAGACTTTCGCTAAGAGTGTTCTTGTGGAATTTACAAAGTGATATTTGGCAGCCCATAGAGGTCTGTGGTGAAAAAAGGAAATATCCTCAGTTAAAAACTTGAAAGAAGCTTTCTGAGAGACTGCTTTTTGTTCTGTTAAATCATCTCAGAGTTACAGCTTTTCCCCTAGAAGCGTTTCGCTAAGACTGTTCTTGTGGAATTTGCAATGTGATATTTGGAAGCCCATCGAGGCTTATGCTGAAAAAGGTAATATCTTCCGTTAAAAACTAGAAAGAAGCTTTCTGAGAAACTGGTTTATGTTCTGTTAACTCAACTCACAGAGTTACAGCTTTCCTCTCAATAAGCATTTTGCTAAGACTTTTCAAGTGGAATTTTCAAAGTGATATTAGTAAGCCCATAGAGGGCTATGGTGATAATGAAATATCTTCCGTTAAAAACTTGAAAGCAGCTTTCTGAGAAACTGCTTTGTGTTCTGTTAAATCATCTCACAGAGTCCAGCTTATCCCTCAAGACGCCATTTGCTAAGACAGTTCTTGTGGAATTTGCAAAGTGATATTTGGAAGCCCATAGAGGGCTAGGGTGAAAAAGCAAATATCCTAAGAGAAAAACTGGAAAGAAGCTTTCTGAGAAAGTGCTTTGTGTTCTGTTAATTCATTTCACAGAGTAACAGCTTTCCCCTCAAGAAGACTTTTGCTAAGACTGTTCTTGTGTAATTTGCAAAGTGATATTTGGAAGCCCAGAGAGGGCTATAGTGAAAAAGTAAATATCCTAAGATACAAACTGAAAAGAAGCTTTCTGACAAACTGCTTTGTGTTCTGTTAATTCATCTCAAAGAGTTACAGCTTTCCCCTCCAGAAACCTTTCGCTAAGACTGTTCTTGTGGAATTTGCAAAGTGATATTTGGAAGCCCGTAGAGGGCTATGGTGAAAAAGGAAATATCTTCGGTAAGAAACTGAAAAGAAGCTTTCTGAGAAACTGCTTTGTGTTCTGTTAATTCAACTCACATGATTAAAGCTTTCCCCTCAAGAAGCCATTCGTTAAGACTGTTCTTGTGGAATTTGCAAGGTGATATTTGGAAACCCATTGAGGGCTACGGTGAAAAAGGGAATATCTTCCATTTAAAACTGGAAAGAAGTTTTCTGAGAAACTGCATTGTGTTCTGTTAATTCATCTCACAGAGATACAGCTTTTCCTTCAAGAAGTCTTTCGCTAAGACTGTTCTTGTGGAATTTGCAAATTGATATTTGGAAGCCCATAGAGGGCTATGGTGAAAAAGGAAATATCTTGAGTTAAAAACTGGAAAGAAGCTTTCTGAGAAACTGCTTTGTGTTCTGTTAATTCATCTCACAGAGTTACTCCTTTCCCCTCAAGAAGTCTTTGGCTAAGACTGTTCTTGTGGAATTTGCAAAGTGATATTTGGAAGCCCATAGGTGTCTATGGTGAAAAAGGAAATATCTTCAGTTAAAAACTGGAAAGAAGCTTTCTGAAAAACTGCTTTGTGTTCTGTTAATTCATCTCACAGAGTTACAGATTTCCCCTCAAGAAGGCATTTGCTAAGACTGTTCTTGTGGTATTTGCAAAGTGATATTTGGAAGCCCATAGAGGGCTAGGGTAAAAAGCAAATATCCTAAGATAAAAACTGGAAAGAATCTTTCTGGGAAACTGCTTTGTGTTCTGTTAATTCATCTGACAGACTTACAGCTTTCCCCTCAAGAAGCCTTTCGCTAATATTGTTCTTGTGGAATTTGCAATGTGATATTTGGAAGCGCATAGAGAGCTATGGTGAAAAAGGAAATATCCTAAGATAAAAACAGAATAGAAGAATTCTAAGAAACTGCTCTGTGTTCTGTTAATTCATCCACCAGAGTTACAGCTTTCCCCTCAAGAAGCCTTTCACTAAGACTGTTCTTGTGGAATTTGCAAAGTGATATTTGGAAGCCCAAAGAGTGCTATGGTGAAAAGGAAATATCCTCCGTTAAAATCTGGAGAGAAGCTGTCTGAGAAACTGCTTTGTGTTCTTTTAATTCATCTCACAGAATTACAGCTTTCCCCTCAAGAAGTCTTTCGCTAACGCTGTTCTTGTTGATTTTGGAAAGTGATATTTAGAATCCCATAGAGGGCTACGGTGAAAAAAGAAATATCTTCCATTAAACAGTGGAAAGAAGCTTTCTGAGAAACCGCTTTCTGTACTGTTAATTCATCTCAGAGTTACAGATTGATCCTCAAGAATCCTTTCGCTAAGACTGTTCTTGTGGAATTTGCAAAGTGATATTTGGAAGCCCATAGAAGGCTACGGTGAAAAAGGAAATATCTTCCGTTAAAAACTTGAACGAAGCTTTCTGAGAAACTGCTTGTGTTCTGTTAATTCTTCCAACATAGTTACAGCTTTCCCCTCAAGAAGCCGTTTGCTAAGACTGTTCTTGTGGAATTTGCAAAGTGATATTTGGAAGCCCATAGAGGGCTATGGTGAAAAAGGAAATATCTTCCGTGAAAAACTGCAAAGAAGCTTTCTGAGAAACTGCTTTCTGTTCTGTTAATTCATCTCACAGACTTACGGATTTCACCTCAAGAAGCCTTTCGCTAAGTCTGTTCTTGTGGAATTGGCAAAGTGATATTGGGAAGCCCATAGAAGGCTATTGAATAAGGAAATATCTTTAGTTAAAAACTGGAAAGAAGCTTTCTGAGAATCTGCTTTGTGTTCTGTTAATTCATCTCACAGAATTACAGCTTTCCCCTCAAGAAACCTTTTGCTAAGACTGTTCTTGTGGAAGTTGCAAAGTGATATTTGGAAACCCATAGAGGGCTATGATTAAAAAGGAAGTATCTTCCTTTAAAAACCGAGAGAAGCTTTCTGAGAAATTGCTTTGTGTTCTGTTAATTCATCTCACAGAGTTACAGGTTTCCCCTCAAGAAGCCTTTCGCTAAGACTGTTCTTGTGGAATTTGCAAAGAGATATTTGGAAACCCTTAGAGGGCTATGGTGAAAAAGGAAATAACTTCCCTAAAAAACAGGAAAGAAGCTTTCTGAGAAACTGCTTTGTGTTGTGTTAGTTCATCTCACAGTGTTTCTGCTTTCCCATCAAGAAGCCTTTCGCTAATACAGCTCTTGTGCTATTGCAAAGTGGTATTTGGAAGCCCTTAGAGGGCAATTTTGAAAAAGGAAATATCTTCCGTTAAAAAGTGGAAAGAAGCTTTCTGAGAAACTGCTTTGCGTTCTGTTAATTCATCTCACAGAGTTACAGCTTTCCCCTCAAGAAGCCTTTCGCTAAGACTGTTCTTGTGGAATTTGCAAAGTGATATTTGGAAGCCCATAGAGGGCTATGGTGAAAAAGGAAATATCTTGTGTTATAAACTGCAAAGAAGCTTTCTGAGAAACTGCTTTCTGTTCTGTTAATTCATCTCACAGACTTACGGATTTCACGTCAAGAAGCCTTTCACTAATACTGTTCATGTGGAATTGGCAAAGTGATATTTGGTAGCTCATAGAGGGCTACGGTGAAAAAGGAAATACCTTCCTTTAAAAACTGGAAAGAAGCTTTCTGAGAAATTGCTTTGTGTTCTGTTAATTCATCTCACATAGTACAGCTTTCCCCTCAAGAAGCCTTTCGCTAAGACTGTTCTTGTGGAATTTGCAAAGTGATATTTGGAAGCCCATAGAAGGCTACGGTGAAAAAGGAAATATCTTCCGTTAAAAACTTGAAAGAAGTTTTCTGAAAAACTGCTTGTGTTCTGTTAATTCTTCCAACATAGTTACAGCTTTCCCCTCAAGAAGCCTTTCCCTGTGACTGTTCTTGTGGAATTTGCAAAGTGATATTTGGAAGCCCAGAGAGGGATATGGTGAAAAGGAAATATCTTCCGTTAAAAACTGGAAGGAAGCTTTCTGAGAAACTGCTTTGTGTTCTGTTTATTCATTTCATAGAGTTACAGCTCTCTCCTCAATAAATATTTCACTAAGACTGTTCTTGTGGAATTTGGAAAGTGATATTTGAAAGCCCTTAGAGGGCCATGGTGAAAAAGGAAATACCTTCCATTAAAAAGTGGAAAGAAGCTTTCTGAGAAACTGCTTTGTGTTCTGTTACTTCATCTCACAGAGTTACAGCTTTTCCCTCAAGAAGCCTTTCGCTAAATAGTACGGCGATTCCTCAAGGATCTAGAACTAGATGTACCATATGACCCAGCCATCCCATTACTAGGTATATACCCAAAGGATTATAAATTATGCTGCTATAAAGACACATGCACACGTATGTTTATTGCAGCACTATTCACAATAGCAAAGACTTGGAATCAACCCAAATGTCCATCAGTGACAGATTGGATTAAGAAAATGTGGCACATATACACCATGGAATACTATGCAGCCATAAGAAAGGATGAGTTTGTGTCCTTTGTAGGGACATGGATGCAGCTGGAAACCATCATTCTCAGCAAACTATCACAAGAACAGAAAACCAAACACCGCATGTTCTCACTCATAGGCGGGAACTGAACAATGAGATCACTTGGACTCGGGAAGGGGAACATCACACACCGGGGCCTATCATGGGGAGGGGGGAGCGGGGAGGGATTGCATTGGGAGTTATACCTGATGTAAATGACGAGTTGATGGGTGCAGCACACCAACATGGCACAAGTATACATATGTAGCAAACCTGCACGTTGTGCACATGTACCCTACAAGTTGAAGTTTAATAATGATAAATAAATTTAAATAAATAAATAAATAAATAAATAAATAAAAAAGAAGCCTTTCGCGAAGACTCATCTTGTGGAATTTGCAAAGTGATATTTGGAAGCCCATAAAGGGCCATGGTGAAAAAGGAAATATCTTCAGTTAAAAACTGGAAAGAAGCTTTCTGAGAGACTGCTTTGTATTCTCTTAATTCATCTCACACAATTACCGCTTTCCCCTCAAGAATCCTTTTGCTAAGACTGCTCTTGTGGAATTTGCAGAGTGATATTTGGAAGCCCATAGAGGACTATGGTGAAAAAGGAAATATCTTCAGTTAAAAACTGGAAAGAAGCTTTCTGACAAACTGCTTTGTGTTCTGTTAATTCATGTCACAGAGTTACAGCTTTCCCCTCAAGAAGTCTTTCACTGAGACTGTTCTTGTGGAAACTGCAAAGTGATGTTTGGAAGCTCAAAGGGGCTATGGTGAAAAAGGAAATACACTAAGATAAAAACCGAAAAGAAACTTTCTGAAAAACTGCTTAGTGTTCTGTTAGTTCATCTCACAGAGTTACAGCTTTCCCCTCAGGAAGCCGTTCACTAAGACTGTTCTTGTGAAATTTGGAAAGTAATATTAGGAAGCCCATAGAGGGCAATGATGAAAAAGAAAATATCTTCCATGAAAAACTGTAAAGAATCTTTCTGAGAAACTGACTTGTGTTCTGTTAATTCATGTCACAGAGTTACAGCTTTCCACTTAAGAAGCCTTTCCCTAAGACTGTTCTTGTGGAATTTGCAAAGTGATATTTGGAAGCCCATAGATGGCTATGGTGAAAGAGAAAATATCTTCCTTAAGAAACTGGAAAGAAGCTTTCTGAGAGACAGCTTTGTGTTCCATTAATTAATCTCACAGAGTTACAGCTTTCCCCTCAAGATGCCTTTCCATAAGACTCTACTTGTGGAATTTACAAGATGATATTTTGAAGCCCATAGAGGTCTATGGTGAAAAAGGAAATATCTTCCGTTAAATCCTGGAAAGAAGCTTTCTTAGAAAGTGCTTTGTGTCCTGTTAATTCATCTCACAGAGTTATATCTTTCCCCACAAGCAGCCTTTCGCTAAGACTGTTCTTGGTGATTTTGCAAAGTGATATTTGGAAGCCCATAGAGCTATGGTGAAAAAGGAAATATCCTAACATAAAAAGCGAAAAGAAGCTTTCTGACAAACTGCTTTGTGTTCTGTTAATTCATCTCACAGAGTTAGAGCTTTCCCCTAAAGAAGACTTTCGCTAAGAGTGTTCTTGTGGAATTTACAAAGTGATATTTGGCAGCCCATAGAGGGCTGTGGTGAAAAAAGGAAATATCCTCAGTTAAAAACTTGAAAGAAGCTTTCTGAGAGACTGCTTTTTGTTCTGTTAAATCATCTCAGAGTTACAGCTTTTCCCCTAGAAGCGTTTCGCTAAGACTGTTCTTGTGGAATTTGCAATGTGATATTTGGAAGCCCATCGAGGCTTATGCTGAAAAAGGTAATATCTTCCGTTAAAAACTAGAAAGAAGCTTTCTGAGAAACTGGTTTATGTTCTGTTAACTCAACTCACAGAGTTACAGCTTTCCTCTCAATAAGCATTTTGCTAAGACTTTTCAAGTGGAATTTTCAAAGTGATATTAGTAAGCCCATAGAGGGCTATGGTGATAATGAAATATCTTCCGTTAAAAACTTGAAAGCAGCTTTCTGAGAAACTGCTTTGTGTTCTGTTAAATCATCTCACAGAGTCCAGCTTATCCCTCAAGACGCCATTTGCTAAGACAGTTCTTGTGGAATTTGCAAAGTGATATTTGGAAGCCCATAGAGGGCCAGGGTGAAAAAGCAAATATCCTAAGAGAAAAACTGGAAAGAAGCTTTCTGAGAAAGTGCTTTGTGTTCTGTTAATTCATTTCACAGAGTAACAGCTTTCCCCTCAAGAAGACTTTTGCTAAGACTGTTCTTGTGTAATTTGCAAAGTGATATTTGGAAGCCCAGAGAGGGCTATAGTGAAAAAGTAAATATCCTAAGATACAAACTGAAAAGAAGCTTTCTGACAAACTGCTTTGTGTTCTGTTAATTCATCTCAAAGAGTTACAGCTTTCCCCTCCAGAAACCTTTCGCTAAGACTGTTCTTGTGGAATTTGCAAAGTGATATTTGGAAGCCCGTAGAGGGCTATGGTGAAAAAGGAAATATCTTCGGTAAGAAACTGAAAAGAAGCTTTCTGAGAAACTGCTTTGTGTTCTGTTAATTCAACTCACATGATTAAAGCTTTCCCCTCAAGAAGCCATTCGTTAAGACTGTTCTTGTGGAATTTGCAAGGTGATATTTGGAAACCCATTGAGGGCTACGGTGAAAAAGGGAATATCTTCCATTTAAAACTGGAAAGAAGTTTTCTGAGAAACTGCATTGTGTTCTGTTAATTCATCTCACAGAGATACAGCTTTTCCTTCAAGAAGTCTTTCGCTAAGACTGTTCTTGTGGAATTTGCAAATTGATATTTGGAAGCCCATAGAGGGCTATGGTGAAAAAGGAAATATCTTGAGTTAAAAACTGGAAAGAAGCTTTCTGAGAAACTGCTTTGTGTTCTGTTAATTCATCTCACAGAGTTACTCCTTTCCCCTCAAGAAGTCTTTGGCTAAGACTGTTCTTGTGGAATTTGCAAAGTGATATTTGGAAGCCCATAGGTGTCTATGGTGAAAAAGGAAATATCTTCAGTTAAAAACTGGAAAGAAGCTTTCTGAAAAACTGCTTTGTGTTCTGTTAATTCATCTCACAGAGTTACAGATTTCCCCTCAAGAAGGCATTTGCTAAGACTGTTCTTGTGGTATTTGCAAAGTGATATTTGGAAGCCCATAGAGGGCTAGGGTAAAAAGCAAATATCCTAAGATAAAAACTGGAAAGAATCTTTCTGGGAAACTGCTTTGTGTTCTGTTAATTCATCTGACAGACTTACAGCTTTCCCCTCAAGAAGCCTTTCGCTAATATTGTTCTTGTGGAATTTGCAATGTGATATTTGGAAGCGCATAGAGAGCTATGGTGAAAAAGGAAATATCCTAAGATAAAAACAGAATAGAAGAATTCTAAGAAACTGCTCTGTGTTCTGTTAATTCATCCACCAGAGTTACAGCTTTCCCCTCAAGAAGCCTTTCACTAAGACTGTTCTTGTGGAATTTGCAAAGTGATATTTGGAAGCCCAAAGAGTGCTATGGTGAAAAGGAAATATCCTCCGTTAAAAACTGGAGAGAAGCTGTCTGAGAAACTGCTTTGTGTTCTTTTAATTCATCTCACAGAATTACAGCTTTCCCCTCAAGAAGTCTTTCGCTAACGCTGTTCTTGTTGATTTTGGAAAGTGATATTTAGAATCCCATAGAGGGCTACTGTGAAAAAAGAAATATCTTCCATTAAACAGTGGAAAGAAGCTTTCTGAGAAACCGCTTTCTGTACTGTTAATTCATCTCAGAGTTACAGATTGATCCTCAAGAATCCTTTCGCTAAGACTGTTCTTGTGGAATTTGCAAAGTGATATTTGGAAGCCCATAGAAGGCTACGGTGAAAAAGGAAATATCTTCCGTTAAAAACTTGAACGAAGCTTTCTGAGAAACTGCTTGTGTTCTGTTAATTCTTCCAACATAGTTACAGCTTTCCCCTCAAGAAGCCGTTTGCTAAGACTGTTCTTGTGGAATTTGCAAAGTGATATTTGGAAGCCCATAGAGGGCTATGGTGAAAAAGGAAATATCTTCCGTGAAAAACTGCAAAGAAGCTTTCTGAGAAACTGCTTTCTGTTCTGTTAATTCATCTCACAGACTTACGGATTTCACCTCAAGAAGCCTTTCGCTAAGTCTGTTCTTGTGGAATTGGCAAAGTGATATTGGGAAGCCCATAGAAGGCTATTGAATAAGGAAATATCTTTAGTTAAAAACTGGAAAGAAGCTTTCTGAGAATCTGCTTTGTGTTCTGTTAATTCATCTCACAGAATTACAGCTTTCCCCTCAAGAAACCTTTTGCTAAGACTGTTCTTGTGGAAGTTGCAAAGTGATATTTGGAAACCCATAGAGGGCTATGATTAAAAAGGAAGTATCTTCCTTTAAAAACCGAGAGAAGCTTTCTGAGAAATTGCTTTGTGTTCTGTTAATTCATCTCACAGAGTTACAGGTTTCCCCTCAAGAAGCCTTTCGCTAAGACTGTTCTTGTGGAATTTGCAAAGAGATATTTGGAAACCCTTAGAGGGCTATGGTGAAAAAGGAAATAACTTCCCTAAAAAACAGGAAAGAAGCTTTCTGAGAAACTGCTTTGTGTTGTGTTAGTTCATCTCACAGTGTTTCTGCTTTCCCATCAAGAAGCCTTTCGCTAATACAGCTCTTGTGCTATTGCAAAGTGGTATTTGGAAGCCCTTAGAGGGCAATTTTGAAAAAGGAAATATCTTCCGTTAAAAAGTGGAAAGAAGCTTTCTGAGAAACTGCTTTGCGTTCTGTTAATTCATCTCACAGAGTTACAGCTTTCCCCTCAAGAAGCCTTTCGCTAAGACTGTTCTTGTGGAATTTGCAAAGTGATATTTGGAAGCCCATAGAGGGCTATGGTGAAAAAGGAAATATCTTGTGTTATAAACTGCAAAGAAGCTTTCTGAGAAACTGCTTTCTGTTCTGTTAATTCATCTCACAGACTTACGGATTTCACGTCAAGAAGCCTTTCACTAATACTGTTCATGTGGAATTGGCAAAGTGATATTTGGTAGCTCATAGAGGGCTACGGTGAAAAAGGAAATACCTTCCTTTAAAAACTGGAAAGAAGCTTTCTGAGAAATTGCTTTGTGTTCTGTTAATTCATCTCACATAGTACAGCTTTCCCCTCAAGAAGCCTTTCGCTAAGACTGTTCTTGTGGAATTTGCAAAGTGATATTTGGAAGCCCATAGAAGGCTACGGTGAAAAAGGAAATATCTTCCGTTAAAAACTTGAAAGAAGTTTTCTGAAAAACTGCTTGTGTTCTGTTAATTCTTCCAACATAGTTACAGCTTTCCCCTCAAGAAGCCTTTCCCTGTGACTGTTCTTGTGGAATTTGCAAAGTGATATTTGGAAGCCCAGAGAGGGATATGGTGAAAAGGAAATATCTTCCGTTAAAAACTGGAAGGAAGCTTTCTGAGAAACTGCTTTGTGTTCTGTTTATTCATTTCATAGAGTTACAGCTCTCTCCTCAATAAATATTTCACTAAGACTGTTCTTGTGGAATTTGGAAAGTGATATTTGAAAGCCCTTAGAGGGCCATGGTGAAAAAGGAAATACCTTCCATTAAAAAGTGGAAAGAAGCTTTCTGAGAAACTGCTTTGTGTTCTGTTACTTCATCTCACAGAGTTACAGCTTTTCCCTCAAGAAGCCTTTCGCTAAATAGTACGGCGATTCCTCAAGGATCTAGAACTAGATGTACCATATGACCCAGCCATCCAATTACTAGGTATATACCCAAAGGATTATAAATTATGCTGCTATAAAGATACATGCACACGTATGTTTATTGCAGCACTATTCACAATAGCAAAGACTTGGAATCAACCCAAATGTCCATCAGTGACAGATTGGATTAAGAAAATGTGGCACATATACACCATGGAATACTATGCAGCCATAAAAAAGGATGAGTTTGTGTCCTTTGTAGGGACATGGATGCAGCTGGAAACCATCATTCTCAGCAAACTATCACAAGAACAGAAAACCAAACACCGCATGTTCTCACTCATAGGCGGGAACTGAACAATGAGATCACTTGGACTCGGGAAGGGGAACATCACACACCGGGGCCTATCATGGGGAGGGGGGAGCGGGGAGGGATTGCATTGGGAGTTATACCTGATGTAAATGACGAGTTGATGGGTGCTGACGAGTTGATGGGTGCAGCACAGCAACAGGGCACAAGTATACATATGTAACAAACCTGCACGTTATGCACATGTACCCTAGAGCTTAAAATATATATATAAAAAAAAAAAAAAAAAAAAAAAGAAGCAACCAACCACATCCCTCTTTCCCACTAGAGGCTTCCAGGCTGAAACAGGTTGATACAGGGAGAGGAGGAGAAGATACGCAACTAAGTCACATTTTGAGATCTGTTTAATAATAATTCTAATTTCATGTTCTCACTTATTTGTGAGATCTAAAAATCAGAACAATTGAACTCATGGAGATAGAGAGTAGAAGCGTGGTTACCAGAGGCTGGGAAGGGTAGTGGGGGTTTGAGGCAAAGCTGGAGATGGTTAATGGGTACAAAAAAACAGAAAGAATAAATAAGATCTAGTATTTGATATCACAACAAGGCGACTATAGTCAGTAATAATTTAACTGTGCATTTTAAAATAACTAAAAGAGTCTAATTGGATTGCTTGTAACACAAAGGATAAATGCTTGAGAGAATGGATACCCCATTTTACATGATGTGATTATTATTCATTGCATGCCTGAATCAGAACATCTCATGCACCCCATAAATACATATATCTACTATATACCCACAAAATTGAAATAAATAATTTTAAAAAATAAAAAATAAAAAATAATCTACCACTTATTTTTTAGGAAAAGCACATAACTAAATTGTTACAAAAGGATTGACCAAACAATCCTTTGAACGGTTTGAGTCAGCAGTTGTGGCAGGAATGCGGTTGGGGGAAAAGGGGAGAAGTGAGTGAAGACAAAAGGAATTGGACAAGTGTTGATGTTGGTGAAATGAATGATGAGTACCTAGAGGTAATCCACTATTGTATGCATTTGGAATTTATCATAAAAATATTTTTGAAAGAACATATTCACTACTGAAAATTCAAACAAGGGGAATAAATTAAAGACCACTTATCATCCTATAATTTCAAACATTAAAAAGATTTATTATTTTATGAGAAAATTATAGCATTATTATATAAATATGGTATATTAATTTTTAAATAGCATTATACCTGAGCATTTTGCTAAGTTATTGTAATGTATCAAATATATATTTTACTTATTTTTATAAAAGGGAGACATAAAGTAAGCCTAAAAGAGATATACTAGAATAATAAGTACTAGAAATATAAAATAATTCTATATAAAATGATTAAATATAAATATGAAAAGAATTATAATTTAATTGCACCAGGAAAAATCATACTTGATTTAAAAAACCTTGTAAAGTAAAATAGAATTCAAAAAGCTTTAATTGTATTTGTATTTGACACTGTTATACTTAGTTTTTTAGCATGATATAATTATGAAAAATATTTAAAGCAATGTTATTACCTGTGGAAGACATCCGAGTTCTGGAGACATTGGCGGCGAATCTGTATAGGTTTGCAGTTCCCTCCATTCTTGCTTCCTCAGAAGGAATTCCACTAAGGGGCATAAGGCAGAAAGTGAGACAGAGGTAATTCTCAGAGCAGGAGTGAAGGTTTATTAAAAGGCTTTAAAACAGAAAGGAAAAGAAGGGAAGTACAACCTGGAAGAGGACCAAGTGGGAGACTTGAGAAGCCAAGTGCACAGCTTGACTTCTTGACTTGGGGTTTTATACATTGGCATACTTCCGGGATCTTGCCTTACTTCTCCTCACTCCTGAGATCTCATTGGGAATTTGCTGATCAGTTTCAGGTGTTTTCTATTAGAAGCCTGCCTTTCCTTGACGCCAGGTATGACCAATTACTACTTTAAAGAAACAGTTAACAACCCCTTGACCATCAACTGAGGGTCTCCCAACACATTTGGTGTGTGGAAGAGGGGAGCCCTCTCCTGCCCTGCTCGTACTTGACTAGCTTTCTACGGCAACAATAGTTGTTGAATATTCTTTATGTACTAAGTAATAAGAATTCTGATATTTCATGAGTGATTGTTACACAAAATTATATAAATAAAAAAGAAATTAAGCATGTAATATTAAAAAAAAAAAGTGGAAAGAAGCTTTCTGAGAAACTGCTTTGTGTTCTGTTAATTCATCTCAGAGAGTTACAGCTTTCCCCTCAAGAAGCCTTTCGCTAAGACTGTTCTTGTGGAAATTCAAAGTGATATTTGGAAAGCCATAGAAGGATATGGTGAAAAAGGAAATATCTTCTGTTAAAAACTGGAAAGAAGCTTTCTGAGAAACTGCTTTGTGTTCTGTTAATTCATCTCAGAGAGTTACAGCTTTCCCCTCAGGAAGCCTTTTGCTAAAGCTGTTCTTGTGGAATTTGCAAAGTGATATTTGGAAGCCCATAGAGGGCTATGGTGAAATAGGAAATATCCTAAGATAAAAACTGAAAAGAACCCTTCTAAGAAACTGCATTGTGTTCTGTTAATTCATCTCACAGAGATACAGCTTTCTCCTCAAGAAGCTTTTCGCTAAGACTGTTCTTCTGGAATTTGCAAAGTGATATTTGGAAGCCCATAGAGGGCTACGGTGAAAAAGGAAATAACTTCCGTTAGAAACAGGAAAGAAGCTTTCTGAGAAACTGCTTTGTGTTCTGTTAATTCATCTCACAGAGTTACATCTTTCACCTCAAGAAGCTTTTCGCTAAGACTGTTCTTGTGGAATTTGCAAAGTGATATTTGGAAGCCCATAGAGGGCTATGGTGAAAAAGAAAATATCTTCTGTTAAAAAGTGTAAAGAAGCTTTCTGAGAAACTGCTCTGTGTTCTGTTAATTCATCTCACAGTGTTAAAAATTTCACCTCAAGAAACTTTTAGCTAACGCTGATCTTGTGGAATTTGAAAAGGGATATTTGGAAGCCCATAGGGGGCTATGGTGAAAAAGGAAGTATCTTACGTTATAATCTGGAAAGAAGATTTCTGAGAAACTACTTTGTGTTCTGTTAATTCATCTCAGAGACTTACAGCTTTCCCCTCATGAAGCCTTTCCCTAAGACTGTTCTTGTGGAATTTGCAAAGTGATATTTGGGAGCCCACAGAGGGCTATGGTGAAAAAGGAGGTATCCTAAGATAAAAACTGAAAAGAAGCTTTCTGAGAAACTGCTTTGTGTTCTGTCAATTTATCTCACAGAGTTACAGCTTTCCCCTCAAGAAGACTTTCGCGATGGCGGTTCTTTTGGAATTTGCAAAGTCACATTTGGAAGGCCATGGAGGATTACGGTGAAAAAGGAAACATTTTCAGTTAAAAACTGGAAAGAAGCTTTCTGAGAAACTGCTTTGTGTTCTGTTAATTCATTTCACAGAGTTACAGCTTTCCCCTCAAGAAGCCTTTCCCTAAGAATGTTCTTGTGGAATTTGCAAAGGGATATTTGGAAGACCTTAGAAGGCTATGGTGAAAAAGGTAATATCCTAAGATATAAACTGAAAAGAAGCTTTCTGAGAAACTGCTTAGTGTTCTTTTAGTTCATCTCACAGGGTTACAGCTTTCCCCTCAGGAAGCCGTTCAATAAGACTGTTCTTGGGAAATTTGGAAAGTAATATTTGGAAGCCCATAGAGGGCTATGGTGAAAAAGAAAATATCTTCCATTAAAAACTGTAAAGAATCTTTCTGAGAAACTACCTTGTGTTCTGTTAATTCGTGTCACAGAGTTACAACTTTCCACTCAAGAAGCCTTACCCTAAGACTGTTCTTGTGTAATTTGCAAAGAGATATTTGGAAGCCCATAGAGAGCTGTGGTGAAAAAGGAAATATCTTCCTAAAAAGGTGGAAAGAAGCTTTCTGAGAGACTGCTTTGTGTTCCATTAATTAATCTCACAGAGTTACAGCTTTCCCCTCAAGAAGCCTTTCCCGGATGGCTGAATAGGAACAGCTCCAGTCTCCAACTCCCAGCGCGAGCGACACAGAAGACCGGTGATTTCTGCATTTTCAACTGAGGAGGGGCGGAGCAAGATGGCCAAATAGGAACAGCTCCAGTCTCCAACTCCCAGCGCGAGCGACACAGAAGACCGGTGATTTCTGCATTTTCAACTGAGGTACTGGGTTCATCTCACTGGGGAGTGCCAGACGATTGGTGCTGGTCAGCTGCTGCAGCCTGACCAGCGAGATCTGAAGCAGGGCGAGGCATTGCCTCACCTGGAAAGCACAAGGGGGAAGGGAATCCCTTTTCCTAGCCAGGGCACACCTGGCCGGGAGGGTCCCACACCCACGGAGCCTCCCTCATTGCTAGCACAGCAGTCTGTGATCTACCGGCAAGGCAGCAGCGAGGCTGGGGGAGGGGCGCCCGCCATTGCTGAGGCTTAAGTAGGTAAACAAAGCTGCTGGGAAGCTCGAACTGGGTGGAGCTCACAGCAGCTCAAGGAAACCTGCCTGTCTCTGTAGACTCCACCTCTGGGGACAGGGCACAATAAACAATAACAAACGCAGCAGCTCTGCAGACGCAAACGACTCTGTCTGACAGCTTTGAAGAGAGCAGTGGATCTCCCAACATGGAGGTTGAGATCTGAGAAGGGACAGACTCCCTGCTCAAGTGGGTCCCTGACCCCTGAGTAGCCTAACTGGGAGACATCCCCCACTAGGGGCAGTCTGACACCCCACACCTCACAGGGTGGAGTACACCCCTGAGAGGAAGCTTTCAAAGCAAGAATCAGACAGGTACACTCGCTGTTCAGAAATATTCTATCTTCTGCAGCCTCTGCTGCTGATACCCAGGCAAACAGGGTCTGGAGTGGACCTCAAGCAATCTCCTACAGCTACAACCTACAGCTGAGGATCCTGACTGTTAGTAGGAAAGCTATCAAGCAGGAAGGACACCTACACCAAAACCCCATCAGTACATCACCATCATCAAAGACCAGAGGCAGATAAAACCACAAAGATGGGGGAAAAGCAGGGCAGAAAAGCTGGAAATTCAAAAAATAAGAGCGCATCTCCCCCGGCAAAGGAGCGCAGCTCATCGCCAGCAACAGATCAAAGCTGGACGGAGAATGACTTTGACGACATGAGAGAAGAAGGCTTCAGTCCATCAAATTTCTCAGAGCTAAAGGAGGAATTACGTACCCAGCGCAAAGAAACTAAAAATCTTGAAAAAAAAGTGGAAGAATTGATGGCTAGAGTAATTAATGCAGAGATGCTCACAAATGAAATGAAAGAGACGAAAACCATGGCACGAGAAATACGTGACAAATGCACAAGCTTCAGTAACCGACTCGATCAACTGGAAGAAAGAATGTCAGCGATGGAGGATCAAATGAATGAAATGAAGCGAGAAGAGAAACCAAAAGAAAAAAGAAGAAAAAGAAATGAACAAAGCCTGCAAGAAGTATGGGATTATGTAAAAAGACCAAATCTACGTCTGATTGGGGTGCCTGAAAGTGAGGGGGAAAATGGAACCAAGTTGGAAAACACTCTTCAGGATATCATCCAGGAGAACTTCCCCAACCTAGTAGGGCAGGCCAACATTCAAATCCAGGAAATACAGAGAACGCCACAAAGATACTCCTCGAGAAGAGCAACTCCAAGACACATAATTGCCAGATTCACCAAAGTTGAAATGAAGGAAAAAATCTTAAGGGCAGCCAGAGAGAAAGGTCGGGTTACCCACAAAGGGAAGCCCATCAGACTAACAGCAGATCTCTCGGCAGAAACTCTTCAAGCCAGAAGAGAGTGGGGGCCAATATTCAACATTCTTAAAGAAAAGAATTTTAAACCCAGAATTTTATATCCAGCCAAACTAAGTTTCATAAGTGAAGGAGAAATAAAATCCTTTACAGATAAGCAAATGCTTAGAGATTTTGTCACCACTAGGCCTGCCTTACAAGAGACCCTGAAGGAAGCACTAAACATGGAAAGGAACAACCGGTACCAGCCATTGCAAAAACATGCCAAAATGTAAAGACAATCAAGGCTAGGAAGAAACTGCATCAACGATTGAGCAAAATAACCAGTTAATATCATAATGGCAGGATCAAGTTCACACATAACAATCTTAACCTTAAATTTAAATGGACTAAATGCTCCAATTAAAAGACACAGACTGGCAAACTGGATAAAGAGTCAAGATCCATCAGTCTGCTGTATTCAGGAGACCCATCTCACACGCAGAGACATACATAGGCTCAAAATAAAGGGATGGAGGAAGATTTACCAAGCAAATGGAGAACAAGAAAAAGCGGGGGTTGCAATACTAGTCTCTCATAAAACAGACTTTAAACCATCAAAGATCAAAAGAGACAAAGAAGGCCATTACATAATGGTAAAGGGATCAATTCAACAGGAAGAGCTAACTATCCTAAATATATATGCACCCAATACGGGAGCACCCAGATTCATAAAGCAAGTCCTTAGAGACTTACAAAGAGACTTAGACTCCCGTGCAATAATAATGGGAGACTTCAACACTCCACTGTCAACATTAGACAGATCAACGAGACAGAAAGTTAACAAGGATATCCAGGAAATGACCTCAACTCTGCAGCAAGCAGACCTAATAGACATCTATAGAACTCTCCACCCCAAATCAACAGAATATACATTCTTCTCAGCACCACATCGTACTTACTCCAAAATTGACCACGTAATTGGAAGTAAAGCACTCCTCAGCAAATGTACAAGAACAGAAATTATAACAAACTGTCTCTCAGACCACAGTGCAATCAAATTAGAACTCAGGACTAAGAAACTCAATCAAAACCGCTCAACTACATGGAAACTGAACAACCTGCTCCTGAATGACTACTGGGTACATAACGAAATGAAGGCAGAAATAAAGATGTTCTTTGAAACCAATGAGAACAAAGATACAACATACCAGAATCTCTGGGACACATTTAAAGCAGTGTGTAGAGGGAAATTTATAGCACTAAATGCCCACAAGAGAAAGCCGGAAAGATCTAAAATTGACACTCTAACATCGCAATTAAAAGAACTAGAGAAGCAAGAGCAAACACATTCGAAAGCTAGCAGAAGGCAAGAAATAACTAAGATCAGAGCAGAACTGAAGGAGATAGAGACACAAAAAACCCTCCAAAAAATCAATGAATCCAGGAGTTGGTTTTTTGAAAAGATCAACAAAATTGACAGACCACTAGCAAGACTAATAAAGAAGAAAAGAGAGAAGAATCAAATTGACGCAATTAAAAACGATAAAGGGGATATCACCACTGACCCCACAGAAATACAAACTACCATCAGAGAATACTATAAACACCTCTATGCAAATAAACTGGAAAATCCAGAAGAAATGGATAATTTCCTGGACACTTACACTCTTCCAAGACTAAACCAGGAAGAAGTTGAATCCCTGAATAGACCAATAGTAGGCTCTGAAATTGAGGCAATAATTAATAGCCTACCAACCAAAAAAAGTCCAGGACCAGATGGATTCACAGCTGATTTCTACCAGAGGTACAAGGAGGAGCTGGTACCATTCCTTCTGAAACTATTCCAATCAATAGAAAAAGAGGGAATCCTCCCTAACTCATTTTATGAGGCCAACATCATCCTGATACCAAAGCCTGGCAGAGACACAACAAAAAAAGAGAATTTTAGACCAATATCCCTGATGAACATCGATGCAAAAATCCTCAATAAAATACTGGCAAACCGGATTCAGCAGCACATCAAAAAGCTTATCCACCATGATCAAGTGGGCTTCATCCCTGGGATGCAAGGCTGGTTCAACATTCGCAAATCAATAAACGTAATCCAGCATATAAACTGAACCAAAGACAAGAACCACATGATTATCTCAATCGATGCAGAAAAGGCTTTTGACAAAATTCAACAGCCCTTCATGCTAAAAACGCTCAATAAATTCGGTATTGATGGAACGTACCTCAAAATCATAAGAGCTATTTATGACAAACCCACAGCCAATATCATACTGAATGGGCAAAAACTGGAAAAATTCCCTTTGAAAACTGGCACAAGACAGGGATGCCCTCTCTCACCACTCCTATTCAACATAGTGTTGGAAGTTCTGGCTAGGGCAATCAGGCAAGAGAAAGAAATCAAGGGGATTCAGTTAGGAAAAGAAGAAGTCAAATTGTCCCTGTTTGCAGACGACATGATTGTATATTTAGAAAACCCCATTGTCTCAGCCCAAAATCTCCTTAAGCTGATCAGCAACTTCAGCAAAGTCTCAGGATACAAAATTAATGTGCAAAAATCACAAGCATTCTTATACACCAGTGACAGTCAAACAGAGAGCCAAATCAGGAATGAACTTCCATTCACAATTGCTTCAAAGAGAATAAAATACCTAGGAATCCAACTTACAAGGGATGTAAAGGACCTCTTCAAGGAGAACTACAAACCACTGCTCAGTGAAATAAAAGAGGACACAAACAAATGGAAGAACATACCATGCTCATGGATAGGAAGAATCAATATCGTGAAAATGGCCATACTGCCCAAGGTAATTTATAGATTCAATGCCATCCCCATCAAGCTACCAATGAGCTTCTTCACAGAATTGGAAAAAACTGCTTTAAAGTTCATATGGAACCAAAAAAGAGCCCGCATCTCCAAGACAATCCTAAGTCAAAAGAACAAAGCTGGAGGCATCACGCTACCTGACTTCAAACTATACTACAAGGCTACAGTAACCAAAACAGCATGGTACTGGTACCAAAACAGAGATATAGACCAATGGAACAGAACAGAGTCCTCAGAAATAATACCACACATCTACAGCCATCTGATCTTTGACAAGCCTGAGAGAAACAAGAAATGGGGAAAGGATTCCCTATTTAATAAATGGTGCTGGGAAAATTGGCTAGCCATAAGTAGAAAGCTGAAACTGGATCCTTTCCTTACTCCTTATATGAAAATTAATTCAAGATGGATTAGAGACTTAAATGTTAGACCGAATACCATAAAAATCCTAGAGGAAAACCTAGGTAGTACCATTCAGGACATAGGCATGGGCAAAGACTTCATGTCTAAAACACCAAAAGCAACGGCAGCAAAAGCCAAAATTGACAAATGGGATCTCATTAAACTAAAGAGCTTCTGCACAGCAAAAGAAACTACCATCAGAGTGAACAGGCAACCTACAGAATGGGAGAAAATATTTGCAATCTACTCATCTGACAAAGGGCTAATATCCAGAACCTACAAAGAACTCAAACAAATTTACAAGAAAAAAACAAACAACCCCATCAAAAAGTGGGCAAAGGATATGAGCAGACATTTCTCAAAAGAAGACATTCATACAGCCAACAGACACATGAAAAAATGCTCATCATCACTGGCCATCAGAGAAATGCAAATCAAAAGCACAATGAGATACCATCTCACACCAGTTAGAATGGCGATCATTAAAATGTCAGGAAACAACAGGTGCTGGAGAGGATGTGGAGAAATAGGAACACTTTTACACTGTTGGTGGGATTGTAAACTAGTTCAACCATTATGGAAAATAGTATGGCGATTCCTCAAGGATCTAGAACTAGATGTACCATATGACCCAGCCATCCCATTACTAGGTATATACCCAAAGGATTATAAATTATGCTGCTATAAAGACACATGCACACGTATGTTTATTGCAGCACTATTCACAATAGCAAAGACTTGGAATCAACCCAAATGTCCATCAGTGAGAGATTGGATTAAGAAAATGTGGCACATATACACCATGGAATACTATGCAGCCATAAGAAAGGATGAGTTTGTGTCCTTTGTAGGGACATGGATGCAGCTGGAAACCATCATTCTCAGCAAACTATCACAAGAACAGAAAACCAAACACCGCATGTTCTCACTCATAGGCGGGAACTGAACAATGAGATCACTTGGACTCGGGAAGGGGAACATCACACACCGGGGCCTATCATGGGGAGGGGGGAGCGGGGAGGGATTGCATTGGGAGTTATACCTGATGTAAATGACGAGTTGATGGGTGCAGCACACCAACATGGCACAAGTATACATATGTAGCAAACCTGCACGTTGTGCACATGTACCCTACAAGTTGAAGTTTAATAATGATAAATAAATTTAAATAAATAAATAAATAAATAAATAAATAAATAAAAAAGAAGCCTTTCGCGAAGACTCATCTTGTGGAATTTGCAAAGTGATATTTGGAAGCCCATAAAGGGCCATGGTGAAAAAGGAAATATCTTCAGTTAAAAACTGGAAAGAAGCTTTCTGAGAGACTGCTTTGTATTCTCTTAATTCATCTCACACAATTACCGCTTTCCCCTCAAGAATCCTTTCGCTAAGACTGCTCTTGTGGAATTTGCAGAGTGATATTTGGAAGCCCATAGAGGACTATGGTGAAAAAGGAAATATCTTCAGTTAAAAACTGGAAAGAAGCTTTCTGACAAACTGCTTTGCGTTCTGTTAATTCATGTCACAGAGTTACAGCTTTCCCCTCAAGAAGTCTTTCACTGAGACTGTTCTTGTGGAAACTGCAAAGTGATGTTTGGAAGCTCAAAGGGGCTATGGTGAAAAAGGAAATACACTAAGATAAAAACCGAAAAGAAACTTTCTGAAAAACTGCTTAGTGTTCTGTTAGTTCATCTCACAGAGTTACAGCTTTCCCCTCAGGAAGCCGTTCACTAAGACTGTTCTTGTGAAATTTGGAAAGTAATATTAGGAAGCCCATAGAGGGCAATGATGAAAAAGAAAATATCTTCCATGAAAAACTGTAAAGAATCTTTCTGAGAAACTGACTTGTGTTCTGTTAATTCATGTCACAGAGTTACAGCTTTCCACTTAAGAAGCCTTTCCCTAAGACTGTTCTTGTGGAATTTGCAAAGTGATATTTGGAAGCCCATAGATGGCTATGGTGAAAGAGAAAATATCTTCCTTAAGAAACTGGAAAGAAGCTTTCTGAGAGACAGCTTTGTGTTCCATTAATTAATCTCACAGAGTTACAGCTTTCCCCTCAAGATTCCTTTCCATAAGACTCTACTTGTGGAATTTAAAAGATGATATTTTGAAGCCCATAGAGGTCTATGGTGAGAAAGGAAATATCTTCCGTTAAAAACTGGAAAGAAGATTTCTGAGAAACTGCTTTGTGTTCTGTTAATGCATCTCACAGGGTTACAGCTTTCCCCTCCAGACACCTTTCGCTAACACTGTTCTTGTGGAATTTGCAAAGTGATATTTGGAAGCCCAGAGAGAATTATGGTGAAAAAGGAAATACCTTCAGTTTAAAAATGAAAAGAAGCTTTCCGAGAAACTGCTTTGTGTTCTGTTAATTCATCTCAAAGAGTTACAGCTTTCCCCTCAAGAAGCCTTCCACTAAGACTGTTTTTGAGGAATTTCCAAAGTGATATGTGGAAGCCCATAGAAGGCTATTGTGAAAACGGAAATATCCTAAGATACTAACCGAAAAGAAGCTGTCTAAAAAACTGCTTTGTGTTCTGTTAGTTCATCGCACAGAGCTACAGATTTCCTCTCAAGAAGACGTTCACTAAGACAGTTTTGTGAAATTTGGAAAGTGATATTTGGATACCCATAGTGGACTATGGTGAAAAAGGAAATATCTTCCGTTAAAAACTGGAAAGAACCATTCTGAGAAAATGCGGTGTGTTCTGTTAGTACATATGACCGAGTTACAGCTTTCCTCTCAAGAAGCCTTTCGCTAAGACTGTTCTTGTGGGATTTCCAAAGTGATATTTGGAAGTCCATAGAGGGCTATAGTGAAAAAGGAATTATCTTCAGTTAAATACTGGAAAGAAGCTTTCTGAGAGACTGCTTTGTGTTCTGTTAATTCATCTCACAGAGTTACAGCTTCCCCCTCAAGAAACCTTTCGCTAAGACTGTTCTTGTGGAATTTTCAAAGTGATATTTGGAAGCCCATAGAGGACTATGGTGAAAAACGAAACATCTTCCGTTAAAAACTGGAAAGAAGATTTGTGAGAAACTGCTTTTTATTCTGTTAATTCATCTCACAGAGTTACAGATTTCCCCTCCAGAAGCCTTTCGCTAAGACTGTTCTAGTGGAATTTGCAAAGTGATATTTGGAAGCCCTTAGAGGGCTATGGTGAAAAGGGTAATAACTTCCGTTAAGAACTGGAAAGAAGCTTTCTAAGAAACTGCCGTGTGTTCTGTTAATACATCTCACCGAGTTACAGCTCTACCCTCAAGAAGCCTTTCTATAAAAATGTTCTTGTGGAATTTGCAATGTGATACTTGGAAGCCCATAGAGGGCTATTTTGAAAATGGAAATACCCTAAGATAAAAACCGAAAAGAAGCTGTCAGAGAAACTGCTTTGTGTTGTGTTAGTTCATCTCACTGTGTTACAGCTTTCCCCTCAAGAAGCCCTTCACTAAGACTGTTCTTGTGAAATTTGCAAACTGATATTTGTAATCCCTTAGAGAGCTATGGTGAAAAAGGAAATATATTCCCTTAAAAACTGGAAATAAGCTTTCTGAGAAACTGCCATGTGTTCTCTTAATGCACCTCACCGAGTTACAGCTTTCCCCTCAAGAAGACTTTCGCTAAGACTGTTGTTGTGGGATTTGCAAAGTGATATTTGGAAGTCCATAGAGGTCTATTGTGAAAAAGGAAATTTCTTCCGTTAAAAACTGGAAAGAAGATTTCTGAGAAATTGCTATTTGTTCTGTTAATTCATCTCACAGAGTTACAGCTTCTCCTCCAGAAGCCTTTCGCTAAGACTGTTCTTGTGGAATTTGCAAAGTGATATTTGGAAGCCCATAGAAGGCTATTTTGAAAAAGGAATTATCCTAAGATAGAATCTGAAAATAAGCTTTCTGAAAATCTGCTTTGTGTTCTGTTAATTCATCTCACAGAGTTACAGCTTTCCCCTCAAAAAGGCTTTCGGTAAGCCTGTTCTTGTGTAATTTGCAATGTGATATTTTGAAGCCCATAGAAGGCTATGGTGAAAAAGGAAATATCTTCCGTTAAAAACTGGAAGGAATATTTCTGAGAAACTACTTTGTGTTCTGTTAATTCATCTCACAGAGTTACAGGTTTCCCCTCTAGAAGCCTTTCGGTAAGACTGTTTTTTGTTATTTCCAAAGTGATATTTGGAATCCCATAGAGGGTTATGGTGAAAAAGAAATATCTTCCGTTAAAAACTGGAAAGAAGCTTTCTAAGAAACTGCCGTGTGTTCTGGTTATACATCTCACCGAGATACTGCTTTCCTCTCAAATAGCCCTTCGCTGAGACTGTTCTTGTGGGATTTGCAAAGTGATATTTGGAAGCCCATAGAGTGCTGTGGTGAAAAGGAAATATCTTCAGTTAAAAACTTGAAAGAAACTTTCTGAGAAACTGCTTTGTGTTCTGTTAATTCATCTCACAGAGTTACAGCTTTCCCCTCAAGAAACGTTTCGCTAAGACTGTTCTTGTGGAATCTGCAAAGTCATGTTTGGAAGCACATATAGCTCTAAGGTGATAAAGGAAATTTCTTCCGTTAAAAACTGGAAAGAAGATTTCTGAGAAACTGCTTTGTGTTCTGTTAATTTATCACACAGAGTTACAGCTTTCCTCTCCAGAAGCCTTTTGCAAGCCCTTAGAGGGCCATGTTGAAAAAGGAAATATCTTCCGTTAAAAACCGAAAAGAAGCTTTCTGAGAAACTTCTTTCTGTTTTGTTAGTTCATATCACAGAGTTACAGCTTTCCCCTCAAGAAGTCGTTCACTAAGACTATTCTTGTGAAATATTCAAAGTGATATTTATAAAGCCATAGAGGGCTATGGTGAAAAAGGAAATATCCTAAGACAGAAACTGAAAAGAAGGTTTCTGAGAAACTGTTTTGTGTTCTGTTAATACATCTCACAGATTTACATCTTTTCCCTCAAGAAGCCTTTCGCGAAGACTGTTCTTGTGGAATATGTAAAGTGATATTTGGAAGCCCGTACAAGGCTATGGTGAAAAAGGAAATATCTTCAGTTAAAAATTGGATAGAAGCTTTCTGAGAAATTGCTTTGTGTTCTCTTAATTCATCTCACAGAGTTACAGCTTTCCCCTCAAGAAGCCGTTCACTAGGACTATTCTTGTGAAATTTTCAAACTGATATTTGGAAACCCTTACAGAGATATGGTGAAAAAGGAAATATCTTCCGTTAAAAACTGGAAAGAAGCTTTCTGAGAAACTGCCGTGAGTTCTGTTCATACATCTCACCGAGTTACAGCTTTCCTCTCAAGAAACCTTTCTCTAAGGCTGTTCTTGTGGAATTTGCAAAGTGATATTTGGAAGCCCATAGTGGGCTATGGTGAAAAAGGAAAAATCTTCGGGTAAAAACTGGAAATAAGCTTTCTGAGAAACTGCTTTGTGTTCTGTTAATTCATCTCACAGAGTTACAACTTTCCCCTCAAGAAGCCGTTCACTAAGACTTTTCTTGTGGAATTTGCAAAGTGATATTTGGAGTCCCATTGAAGGCTATGGTGAAAAAGAAAACATCCTAAGATAAAAACTGAAATGAAGCTTTCTGTGAAACTGCATTGTGTTCTGTAAATTCATCTCACAGAGTTAGAGATTTCCCCTCAAGAAGTCGTTCACTAAGACTGTTCTTGTGAAACTTGCAAAATGATATTTGGAAGCCCATAGAGGGCTATTGTGAAAATGGAAATATCCTAAGATAAAAACCGAAAAGAAACTGTCTGAGAAACTGCTTTGTGTTGTGTTTATCTCACAGAGTTACAGCTTTCCCCTCAAGAAGTCGTTCACCAAGACTGTTCTTGTGAAATTTGCAAAGTGATATTTGGAAGCTCATAGAAGGCTATGGTGAAAATGAAAGTATCTTCCGTTAAAAACTGGAAAGAAGCATTCTGAGAAACTGCCGTGTGTTCTGTTAATACACCTCACCGAGTTACAGCTTTCCCCTCAAGAACCCTCTCGCTAAGACTGTTCTTGTGGAATTTGCAAAGTGATATTTGGAAGCCCTTAGAGGGCTATGGTTAAAAAGGAAATATCCACCGTTAAAAACTGGAAAGAAGATTGCTGAGAAACTGCTTTGTGTTCTGTTAATTCATCTCACAGAATTACAGCTTTTCCCTCAGAAGCCTTTCGCTAAGATTGTTCTTGTAGAACTTGCAAAGTGATATTTGGAAGCCCATATAGGGCTATGGTGAAAAAGGAAATATCCTCCGTTAAAAACTGCAAAGAAGCTTTCTGAGAAACTGCTTTATGTTCTGTTAATTCATCTCACAGAATTACAGTTTACCCTCCAGCAGCCGTTCACTGAGCCTGTTCTTGTGGAATTTGCAATGCGATATTGGAAGCCCATAGAGGGTTATGGCGAAAAAGGATATATCCTAAGATAAAAACCGAAAAGAAGCTTTCTGAGAAACTGCTTTATGTTCTGTTAATTCATCTCACAGAATTACAGTTTACCCTCCAGCAGCCGTTCACTGAGCCTGTTCTTGTGGAATTTGCAATGCGATATTGGAAGCCCATAGAGGTTTATGGCGAAAAAGGATATATCCTAAGACAAAAACCGAAAAGAAGCTTTCTGAGAAAATGCATTGTGTCCTCTTAATTCATCTCACAGAGTTACAGCTTTCCCCTCAAGAATCCATTCACTAAGACTGTTCCTGTGGAATTTGCAAGGTGATAGTTGAAAGCCCATACAGGGCTACGGAGAAAATGGAAATATGTTGCGTTAAATACTGGAATCTTTCTAGGAAACTGCTTTGTGTTCTCTTAATTCATCTCACAGAGTTACAGCTTTCCCCTCAAGAAGCCTTTCGCTAAGACTGTTCATGTGGAATTTGCAAAGTGATATTTGGAATCCCATAGAGGACTATGGTGAAAAAGGAAATATCCTAAGGTAAAAACTGAAAAGTAGGTTTCTGAGAAAATGTTTTGTGTTATATTAATTCATCTTACAGAGTTACAGTTTTACCCTCAAGAAGCCTTTCTCTAAGACTGTTCTTCTGGAATTTGCAAAGTGATATTTGGAAGCCCATAGTGGGCTTTGCTGTAAAAGGAAATATCCTAAGATAAAAAACGAAAAGAAGGTTTCTGAGAAACCGCTTTGTGTTCTGTTAGTTCATCTCACAGAGTTACAGCTTTCCCATCGAGAATCCTTTCGCTAAGACTGTTCTTGTGGAATTTGCGAAAATTTTTGGAAGCTCATAGAGGGCTATGCTGAAAAAGGAAATATCCTAAGATAAAAACTGAAAAGAAGCTTTCTGAGAAACTGCTTTGTGTTCTGTTAATTCATCTCAGGGAGTTACGGCTTTCCCTTCAAGAAGTCTTTCACAAAGACTGTTCTTGTGTAATTTGCAAAGTGATATTTGGAAGGCCACAGAGGGCTATGTTGAAAAAGGAAAAATAGTAAGATTAAATCCGAAAAGAAACTTTTTGAGAAACTGCTTTGTGTTCTGATAATTCATCTCAGAGAGTTACAGATTTCCACTCAAGAGGCCGTTCACTAAGACTGTTCTTCTCAAATTTGAAAGTGATATTTAGAATCCCATAGAGGGCTATGGTGAAAAAGGAATTATTTTCCGTTAAAAACTGGAAAGACGCTTTCTGAGAAACTGCTTTGTGTTCTGTTAATTCATCTGACAGAGTTACAACATTTCCCTCTAAAAGCCTTTCGCTAAGACTGTTCTTGTGGAATTTGCAAAGTGATATTTGGAAGCCCATAGTGGACTACGGTGAAAAAGGAAATGTCCTCAGATAAAAACTGGAAAGAAGCTTTCTGTGAAACTGCTTTGTGTTCTATTAATTCATCTCACTGTGTGACAGCTTTCCCCTCAAGAAGCCGTTCCCTAAGACTGTTCTTGTGTAATTTGCAACGTGATATTTGGAATCCCAGAGAGATATGGGGAAAACGGAAATATCTTCCGTTAAAAACTGGAAAGAAGCTTTCTGAGGAACTGCTTTGTGTTCTGTTAATTCATCTCACAGAGTTACAGCTTTCCCTGAAAGAATCCTTTCGCTAAGAGTGTTCTTGTGGAATTTGCAAGGTGATATTTGGAAGCCCGTACAAGGCTATGGTGAAAAAGGAAATATCTTCAGTTAAAAATTGGATAGAAGCTTTCTGAGAAATTGCTTTGTGTTCTCTTAATTCATCTCACAGAGTTACAGCTTTCCCCTCAAGAAGCCGTTCACTAGGACTATTCTTGTGAAATTTTCAAACTGATATTTGGAAACCCTTACAGAGATATGGTGAAAAAGGAAATATCTTCCGTTAAAAACTGGAAAGAAGCTTTCCGAGAAACTGCCGTGAGTTCTGTTCATACATCTCACCGAGTTACAGCTTTCCTCTCAAGAAACCTTTCTCTAAGGCTGTTCTTGTGGAATTTGCAAAGTGATATTTGGAAGCCCATAGTGGGCTATGGTGAAAAAGGAAAAATCTTCGGGTAAAAACTGGAAATAAGCTTTCTGAGAAACTGCTTTGTGTTCTGTTAATTCATCTCACAGAGTTACAACTTTCCCCTCAAGAAGCCGTTCACTAAGACTTTTCTTGTGGAATTTGCAAAGTGATATTTGGAGTCCCATTGAAGGCTATGGTGAAAAAGAAAACATCCTAAGATAAAAACTGAAATGAAGCTTTCTGTGAAACTGCATTGTGTTCTGTAAATTCATCTCACAGAGTTAGAGATTTCCCCTCAAGAAGTCGTTCACTAAGACTGTTCTTGTGAAACTTGCAAAATGATATTTGGAAGCCCATAGAGGGCTATTGTGAAAATGGAAATATCCTAAGATAAAAACCGAAAAGAAACTGTCTGAGAAACTGCTTTGTGTTGTGTTAGTTTATCTCACAGAGTTACAGCTTTCCCCTCAAGAAGTCGTTCACCAAGACTGTTCTTGTGAAATTTGCAAAGTGATATTTGGAAGCTCATAGAAGGCTATGGTGAAAATGAAAATATCTTCCGTTAAAAACTGGAAAGAAGCATTCTGAGAAACTGCCGTGTGTTCTGTTAATACATCTCACCGAGTTACAGCTTTCCCCTCAAGAACCCTCTCGCTAAGACTGTTCTTGTGGAATTTGCAAAGTGATATTTGGAAGCCCTTAGAGGGCTATGGTTAAAAAGGAAATATCCACCGTTAAAAACTGGAAAGAAGATTGCTGAGAAACTGCTTTGTGTTCTGTTAATTCATCTCACAGAATTACAGCTTTTCCCTCAGAAGCCTTTCGCTAAGATTGTTCTTGTAGAACTTGCAAAGTGATATTTGGAAGCCCATATAGGGCTATGGTGAAAAAGGAAATATCCTCCGTTAAAAACTGCAAAGAAGCTTTCTGAGAAACTGCTTTATGTTCTGTTAATTCATCTCACAGAATTACAGTTTACCCTCCAGCAGCCGTTCACTGAGCCTGTTCTTGTGGAATTTGCAATGCGATATTGGAAGCCCATAGAGGGTTATGGCGAAAAAGGATATATCCTAAGATAAAAACCGAAAAGAAGCTTTCTGAGAAAATGCATTGTGTCCTCTTAATTCATCTCACAGAGTTACAGCTTTCCCCTCAAGAAGCCATTCACTAAGACTGTTCCTGTGGAATTTGCAAGGTGATAGTTGAAAGCCCATACAGGGCTACGGAGAAAATGGAAATATGTTGCGTTAAATACTGGAAAGAATCTTTCTAGGAAACTGCTTTGTGTTCTCTTAATTCATCTCACAGAGTTACAGCTTTCCCCTCAAGAAGCCTTTCGCTAAGACTGTTCATGTGGAATTTGCAAAGTGATATTTGGAATCCCATAGAGGACTATGGTGAAAAAGGAAATATCCTAAGGTAAAAACTGAAAAGTAGGTTTCTGAGAAAATGTTTTGTGTTATGTTAATTCATCTTACAGAGTTACAGTTTTACCCTCAAGAAGCCTTTCTCTAAGACTGTTCTTCTGGAATTTGCAAAGTGATATTTGGAAGCCCATAGTGGGCTTTGCTGTAAAAGGAAATATCCTAAGATAAAAAACGAAAAGAAGGTTTCTGAGAAACCGCTTTGTGTTCTGTTAGTTCATCTCACAGAGTTACAGCTTTCCCATCGAGAATCCTTTCGCTAAGACTGTTCTTGTGGAATTTGCAAATATTTTTGGAAGCTCATAGAGGGCTATGCTGAAAAAGGAAATATCCTAAGATAAAAACTGAAAAGAAGCTTTCTGAGAAACTGCTTTGTGTTCTGTTAATTCATCTCAGGGAGTTACGGCTTTCCCTTCAAGAAGACTTTCACAAAGACTGTTCTTGTGTAATTTGCAAAGTGATATTTGGAAGGCCACAGAGGGCTATGTTGAAAAAGGAAAAATAGTAAGATTAAATCCGAAAAGAAACTTTTTGAGAAACTGCTTTGTGTTCTGATAATTCATCTCAGAGAGTTACAGATTTCCACTCAAGAGGCCGTTCACTAAGACTGTTCTTCTCAAATTTGAAAGTGATATTTAGAATCCCATAGAGGGCTATGGTGAAAAAGGAATTATTTTCCGTTAAAAACTGGAAAGACGCTTTCTGAGAAACTGCTTTGTGTTCTGTTAATTCATCTGACAGAGTTACAACATTTCCCTCAGGAAGCCTTTCGCTAAGGCTGTTGTTGTCGAATGTGCAAAGTGATATTTGGAAGCCCATAGAGGACTATGGTGAAAAAGGAAATATCTTGAGTTAAAAAGCGGAAAGAATCTTTCTGAGAAACTCCCTTTTGTTCTGTTAATTCACCTCACAGAGTTACAGCTTTCCCCTCAATAATTCTTTCGCTAAGACTGTTCTTGTGGAATTTGCAAAGTGAGATTTGGAAGCCCATAGAGGGCTATGGTGAAAAAGGAAATATCGTAAGATAAAAACTGAAAAGAAGCTTACTGAGAAACTGCTTTGTGTTCTGTTAATTCATCTCAGGGAGTTACGGCTTTCCCTTCAAGAAGTCTTTCACAAAGACTGTTCTTGTGTAATTTGCAAAGTGATTTTTGGAAGGCTACAGAGGGCTATGTTGAAAAAGGAAAAATAGTAAGATTAAATCCGAAAAGAAACTGCTTTGTGTTCTGATAATTCATCTCAGAGAGTTACAGATTTCCACTCAAGAGGCCGTTCACTAAGACTGTTCTTCTCAAATTTGAAAGTGATATTTAGAATCCCATAGAGGGCTATGGTGAAAAAGGAATTATTTTCCGTTAAAAACTGGAAAGACGCTTTCTGAGAAACTGCTTTGTGTTCTGTTAATTCATCTGACAGAGTTACAACATTTCCCTCAGGAAGCCTTTCGCTAAGGCTGTTGTTGTCGAATGTGCAAAGTGATATTTGGAAGCCCATAGAGGACTATGGTGAAAAAGGAAATATCTTGAATTAAAAAGCGGAAAGAATCTTTCTGAGAAACTCCCTTTTGTTCTGTTAATTCACCTCACAGAGTTACAGCTTTCCCCTCAATAATTCTTTCGCTAAGACTGTTCTTGTGGAATTTGCAAAGTGAGATTTGGAAGCCCATAGAGGGCTATGGTGAAAAAGGAAATATCGTAAGATAAAAACTGAAAAGAAGCTTTCTGAGAAACTGCTTTGTGTTCTGTGAATTCATCTCACATAGTTACAACATTTCCCTCTAAAACCCTTTCGCTAAGACTGTTCTTGTTGAATTTGCAAAGCGATATTTGGAAGCCCATAGAAGAATATGTTGAAAAAGGAAATATCTTCCGTTAGAAACTGAAAAGAAGCTTGTTGAAAAACTGCTTTGTGTTCTGTTAATTCATGAGAAACTGCTTTGTGTTGTGTTAGTTTATCTCACAGAGTTACAGCTTTCCCCTCAAGAAGTCGTTCACTAAGACTTTTCTTGTGGAATTTGCAAAGCGATATTTGGAAGCCCATAGAAGGCTATGGTGAAAATGGAAATATCCTAAGATAAAAACCGAAAAGAAGCTGTCTGAGAAACTGCTCTGTGTTGTGTTAGTTTATCTCACAGAGTTACAGCTTTCCCCTCAAGAAATCGTTCACTAAGACTGTTCTTGTGGAATTTGCAAAGTGATATTTGGAAACCCATAGAGGGCTATGTTGAAAAAGGAAACATCGTAAGATAAAAACTGAAAAGAAGCTTTGTGAGAAATTGCTTTGTGTTCTGTTAATTCGTCTCACAAAGTTACAGCTTTCCCCTCAAGAAGCCTTTCGCTAAGACTGTTCTTGGGGAATTTGCAAAGCGATATTTGGAAACCTATAGAGGGCTAAGGTGAAAAAGGAAATATCTTCCGTTAAAAACTGGAAAGAAGATTTCTGAGAAACTGCTTTGTGTTCTGTTAATGCATCTCACAGGGTTACAGCTTTCCCCTCCAGACACCTTTCGCTAACACTGTTCTTGTGGAATTTGCAAAGTGATATTTGGAAGCCCAGAGAGAACTATGGTGAAAAAGGAAATATCTTCAGTTAAAAAATGAAAAGAAGCTTTCCGAGAAACTGCTTTGTGTTCTGTTAATTCATCTCAAAGAGTTACAGCTTTCCCCTCCAGACACCTTTCGCTAACACTGTAATTGTGAAATTTGCAAAGTGATATTTGGAAGCCCAGAGAGAATTATGGTGAAAAAGGAAATACCTTCAGTTTAAAAATGAAAAGAAGCTTTCCGAGAAACTGCTTTGTGTTCTGTTAATTCATCTCAAAGAGTTACAGCTTTCCCCTCAAGAAGCCTTCCACTAAGACTGTTTTTGAGGAATTTCCAAAGTGATATGTGGAAGCCCATAGAAGGCTATTGTGAAAACGGAAATATCCTAAGATACTAACCGAAAAGAAGCTGTCTAAAAAACTGCTTTGTGTTCTGTTAGTTCATCGCACAGAGCTACAGATTTCCTCTCAAGAAGACGTTCACTAAGACAGTTTTGTGAAATTTGGAAAGTGATATTTGGATACCCATAGTGGACTATGGTGAAAAAGGAAATATCTTCCGTTAAAAACTGGAAAGAACCATTCTGAGAAAATGCGGTGTGTTCTGTTAGTACATATGACCGAGTTACAGCTTTCCTCTCAAGAAGCCTTTCGCTAAGACTGTTCTTGTGGGATTTCCAAAGTGATATTTGGAAGCCCATAGAGGGCTATAGTGAAAAAGGAATTATCTTCAGTTAAATACTGGAAAGAAGCTTTCTGAGAGACTGCTTTGTGTTCTGTTAATTCATCTCACAGAGTTACAGCTTCCCCCTCAAGAAACCTTTCGCTAAGACTGTTCTTGTGGAATTTTCAAAGTGATATTTGGAAGCCCATAGAGGACTATGGTGAAAAACGAAACATCTTCCGTTAAAAACTGGAAAGAAGATTTGTGAGAAACTGCTTTTTATTCTGTTAATTCATCTCACAGAGTTACAGATTTCCCCTCCAGAAGCCTTTCGCTAAGACTGTTCTAGTGGAATTTGCAAAGTGATATTTGGAAGCCCATGGAGGGCTATGGTGAAAAGGGTAATAACTTCCGTTAAGAACTGGAAAGAAGCTTTCTAAGAAACTGCCGTGTGTTCTGTTAATACATCTCACCGAGTTACAGCTCTACCCTCAAGAAGCCTTTCTATAAAAATGTTCTTGTGGAATTTGCAATGTGATACTTGGAAGCCCATAGAGGGCTATTTTGAAAATGGAAATACCCTAAGATAAAAACCGAAAAGAAGCTGTCAGAGAAACTGCTTTGTGTTGTGTTAGTTCATCTCACTGTGTTACAGCTTTCCCCTCAAGAAGCCCTTCACTAAGACTGTTCTTGTGAAATTTGCAAACTGATATTTGTAATCCCTTAGAGAGCTATGGTGAAAAAGGAAATATATTCCCTTAAAAACTGGAAATAAGCTTTCTGAGAAACTGCCATGTGTTCTCTTAATGCACCTCACCGAGTTACAGCTTTCCCCTCAAGAAGACTTTCGCTAAGACTGTTGTTGTGGGATTTGCAAAGTGATATTTGGAAGTCCATAGAGGTCTATTGTGAAAAAGGAAATTTCTTCCGTTAAAAACTGGAAAGAAGATTTCTGAGAAATTGCTATTTGTTCTGTTAATTCATCTCACAGAGTTACAGCTTCTCCTCCAGAAGCCTTTCGCTAAGACTGTTCTTGTGGAATTTGCAAAGTGATATTTGGAAGCCCATAGAAGGCTATTTTGAAAAAGGAATTATCCTAAGATAGAATCTGAAAATAAGCTTTCTGAAAATCTGCTTTGTGTTCTGTTAATTCATCTCACAGAGTTACAGCTTTCCCCTCAAAAAGGCTTTCGGTAAGCCTGTTCTTGTGTAATTTGCAATGTGATATTTTGAAGCCCATAGAAGGCTATGGTGAAAAAGGAAATATCTTCCGTTAAAAACTGGAAGGAATATTTCTGAGAAACTACTTTGTGTTCTGTTAATTCATCTCACAGAGTTACAGGTTTCCCCTCTAGAAGCCTTTCGGTAAGACTGTTTTTTGTTATTTCCAAAGTGATATTTGGAATCCCATAGAGGGTTATGGTGAAAAAGAAATATCTTCCGTTAAAAACTGGAAAGAAGCTTTCTAAGAAACTGCCGTGTGTTCTGGTTATACATCTCACCGAGATACTGCTTTCCTCTCAAATAGCCCTTCGCTGAGACTGTTCTTGTGGGATTTGCAAAGTGATATTTGGAAGCCCATAGAGTGCTGTGGTGAAAAGGAAATATCTTCAGTTAAAAACTTGAAAGAAACTTTCTGAGAAACTGCTTTGTGTTCTGTTAATTCATCTCACAGAGTTACAGCTTTCCCCTCAAGAAACGTTTCGCTAAGACTGTTCTTGTGGAATCTGCAAAGTCATGTTTGGAAGCACATATAGCTCTAAGGTGATAAAGGAAATTTCTTCCGTTAAAAACTGGAAAGAAGATTTCTGAGAAACTGCTTTGTGTTCTGTTAATTTATCACACAGAGTTACAGCTTTCCTCTCCAGAAGCCTTTTGCAAGCCCTTAGAGGGCCATGTTGAAAAAGGAAATATCTTCCGTTAAAAACCGAAAAGAAGCTTTCTGAGAAACTTCTTTCTGTTTTGTTAGTTCATATCACAGAGTTACAGCTTTCCCCTCAAGAAGTCGTTCACTAAGACTATTCTTGTGAAATATTCAAAGTGATATTTATAAAGCCATAGAGGGCTATGGTGAAAAAGGAAATATCCTAAGACAGAAACTGAAAAGAAGGTTTCTGAGAAACTGTTTTGTGTTCTGTTAATACATCTCACAGATTTACATCTTTTCCCTCAAGAAGCCTTTCGCGAAGACTGTTCTTGTGGAATATGTAAAGTGATATTTGGAAGCCCGTACAAGGCTATGGTGAAAAAGGAAATATCTTCAGTTAAAAATTGGATAGAAGCTTTCTGAGAAATTGCTTTGTGTTCTCTTAATTCATCTCACAGAGTTACAGCTTTCCCCTCAAGAAGCCGTTCACTAGGACTATTCTTGTGAAATTTTCAAACTGATATTTGGAAACCCTTACAGAGATATGGTGAAAAAGGAAATATCTTCCGTTAAAAACTGGAAAGAAGCTTTCTGAGAAACTGCCGTGAGTTCTGTTCATACATCTCACCGAGTTACAGCTTTCCTCTCAAGAAACCTTTCTCTAAGGCTGTTCTTGTGGAATTTGCAAAGTGATATTTGGAAGCCCATAGTGGGCTATGGTGAAAAAGGAAAAATCTTCGGGTAAAAACTGGAAATAAGCTTTCTGAGAAACTGCTTTGTGTTCTGTTAATTCATCTCACAGAGTTACAACTTTCCCCTCAAGAAGCCGTTCACTAAGACTTTTCTTGTGGAATTTGCAAAGTGATATTTGGAGTCCCATTGAAGGCTATGGTGAAAAAGAAAACATCCTAAGATAAAAACTGAAATGAAGCTTTCTGTGAAACTGCATTGTGTTCTGTAAATTCATCTCACAGAGTTAGAGATTTCCCCTCAAGAAGTCGTTCACTAAGACTGTTCTTGTGAAACTTGCAAAATGATATTTGGAAGCCCATAGAGGGCTATTGTGAAAATGGAAATATCCTAAGATAAAAACCGAAAAGAAACTGTCTGAGAAACTGCTTTGTGTTGTGTTAGTTTATCTCACAGAGTTACAGCTTTCCCCTCAAGAAGTCGTTCACCAAGACTGTTCTTGTGAAATTTGCAAAGTGATATTTGGAAGCTCATAGAAGGCTATGGTGAAAATGAAAATATCTTCCGTTAAAAACTGGAAAGAAGCATTCTGAGAAACTGCCGTGTGTTCTGTTAATACATCTCACCGAGTTACAGCTTTCCCCTCAAGAACCCTCTCGCTAAGACTGTTCTTGTGGAATTTGCAAAGTGATATTTGGAAGCCCTTAGAGGGCTATGGTTAAAAAGGAAATATCCACCGTTAAAAACTGGAAAGAAGATTGCTGAGAAACTGCTTTGTGTTCTGTTAATTCATCTCACAGAATTACAGCTTTTCCCTCAGAAGCCTTTCGCTAAGATTGTTCTTGTAGAACTTGCAAAGTGATATTTGGAAGCCCATATAGGGCTATGGTGAAAAAGGAAATATCCTCCGTTAAAAACTGCAAAGAAGCTTTCTGAGAAACTGCTTTATGTTCTGTTAATTCATCTCACAGAATTACAGTTTACCCTCCAGCAGCCGTTCACTGAGCCTGTTCTTGTGGAATTTGCAATGCGATATTGGAAGCCCATAGAGGGTTATGGCGAAAAAGGATATATCCTAAGATAAAAACCGAAAAGAAGCTTTCTGAGAAAATGCATTGTGTCCTCTTAATTCATCTCACAGAGTTACAGCTTTCCCCTCAAGAAGCCATTCACTAAGACTGTTCCTGTGGAATTTGCAAGGTGATAGTTGAAAGCCCATACAGGGCTACGGAGAAAATGGAAATATGTTGCGTTAAATACTGGAAAGAATCTTTCTAGGAAACTGCTTTGTGTTCTCTTAATTCATCTCACAGAGTTACAGCTTTCCCCTCAAGAAGCCTTTCGCTAAGACTGTTCATGTGGAATTTGCAAAGTGATATTTGGAATCCCATAGAGGACTATGGTGAAAAAGGAAATATCCTAAGGTAAAAACTGAAAAGTAGGTTTCTGAGAAAATGTTTTGTGTTATGTTAATTCATCTTACAGAGTTACAGTTTTACCCTCAAGAAGCCTTTCTCTAAGACTGTTCTTCTGGAATTTGCAAAGTGATATTTGGAAGCCCATAGTGGGCTTTGCTGTAAAAGGAAATATCCTAAGATAAAAAACGAAAAGAAGGTTTCTGAGAAACCGCTTTGTGTTCTGTTAGTTCATCTCACAGAGTTACAGCTTTCCCATCGAGAATCCTTTCGCTAAGACTGTTCTTGTGGAATTTGCAAATATTTTTGGAAGCTCATAGAGGGCTATGCTGAAAAAGGAAATATCCTAAGATAAAAACTGAAAAGAAGCTTTCTGCGAAACTGCTTTGTGTTCTGTTAATTCATCTCAGGGAGTTACGGCTTTCCCTTCAAGAAGTCTTTCACAAAGACTGTTCTTGTGTAATTTGCAAAGTGATTTTTGGAAGGCTACAGAGGGCTATGTTGAAAAAGGAAAAATAGTAAGATTAAATCCGAAAAGAAACTGCTTTGTGTTCTGATAATTCATCTCAGAGAGTTACAGATTTCCACTCAAGAGGCCGTTCACTAAGACTGTTCTTCTCAAATTTGAAAGTGATATTTAGAATCCCATAGAGGGCTATGGTGAAAAAGGAATTATTTTCCGTTAAAAACTGGAAAGACGCTTTCTGAGAAACTGCTTTGTGTTCTGTTAATTCATCTGACAGAGTTACAACATTTCCCTCAGGAAGCCTTTCGCTAAGGCTGTTGTTGTCGAATGTGCAAAGTGATATTTGGAAGCCCATAGAGGACTATGGTGAAAAAGGAAATATCTTGAGTTAAAAAGCGGAAAGAATCTTTCTGAGAAACTCCCTTTTGTTCTGTTAATTCACCTCACAGAGTTACAGCTTTCCCCTCAATAATTCTTTCGCTAAGACTGTTCTTGTGGAATTTGCAAAGTGAGATTTGGAAGCCCATAGAGGGCTATGGTGAAAAAGGAAATATCGTAAGATAAAAACTGAAAAGAAGCTTTCTGAGAAACTGCTTTGTGTTCTGTGAATTCATCTCACATAGTTACAACATTTCCCTCTAAAACCCTTTCGCTAAGACTGTTCTTGTTGAATTTGCAAAGCGATATTTGGAAGCCCATAGAAGAATATGTTGAAAAAGGAAATATCTTCCGTTAGAAACTGAAAAGAAGCTTGTTGAAAAACTGCTTTGTGTTCTGTTAATTCATCTCACAGAGTTACAACTTTCCCCTCAGGAAATCTTTCGCTTACACTGTTCTTGTGAAATTTGCAAAGTGATATTTGGAATCCCACAGAGGGCTATGGAATAATAGGAAATATCCTCCGTTAAAAACTGGAAAGAAGCTTTCTGAGAAACTGCTTTGTGTTGTGTTAGTTTATCTCACAGAGTTACAGCTTTCCCCTCAAGAAGTCGTTCACTAAGACTTTTCTTGTGGAATTTGCAAAGCGATATTTGGAAGCCCATAGAAGGCTATGGTGAAAATGGAAATATCCTAAGATAAAAACCGAAAAGAAGCTGTCTGAGAAACTGCTCTGTGTTGTGTTAGTTTATCTCACAGAGTTACAGCTTTCCCCTCAAGAAATCGTTCACTAAGACTGTTCTTGTGGAATTTGCAAAGTGATATTTGGAAACCCATAGAGGGCTATGTTGAAAAAGGAAACATCGTAAGATAAAAACTGAAAAGAAGCTTTGTGAGAAATTGCTTTGTGTTCTGTTAATTCGTCTCACAAAGTTACAGCTTTCCCCTCAAGAAGCCTTTCGCTAAGACTGTTCTTGGGGAATTTGCAAAGCGATATTTGGAAACCTATAGAGGGCTAAGGTGAAAAAGGAAATATCTTCCGTTAAAAACTGGAAAGAAGATTTCTGAGAAACTGCTTTGTGTTCTGTTAATGCATCTCACAGGGTTACAGCTTTCCCCTCCAGACACCTTTCGCTAACACTGTTCTTGTGGAATTTGCAAAGTGATATTTGGAAGCCCAGAGAGAACTATGGTGAAAAAGGAAATATCTTCAGTTAAAAAATGAAAAGAAGCTTTCCGAGAAACTGCTTTGTGTTCTGTTAATTCATCTCAAAGAGTTACAGCTTTCCCCTCCAGACACCTTTCGCTAACACTGTAATTGTGAAATTTGCAAAGTGATATTTGGAAGCCCAGAGAGAATTATGGTGAAAAAGGAAATACCTTCAGTTTAAAAATGAAAAGAAGCTTTCCGAGAAACTGCTTTGTGTTCTGTTAATTCATCTCAAAGAGTTACAGCTTTCCCCTCAAGAAGCCTTCCACTAAGACTGTTTTTGAGGAATTTCCAAAGTGATATGTGGAAGCCCATAGAAGGCTATTGTGAAAACGGAAATATCCTAAGATACTAACCGAAAAGAAGCTGTCTAAAAAACTGCTTTGTGTTCTGTTAGTTCATCGCACAGAGCTACAGATTTCCTCTCAAGAAGACGTTCACTAAGACAGTTTTGTGAAATTTGGAAAGTGATATTTGGATACCCATAGTGGACTATGGTGAAAAAGGAAATATCTTCCGTTAAAAACTGGAAAGAACCATTCTGAGAAAATGCGGTGTGTTCTGTTAGTACATATGACCGAGTTACAGCTTTCCTCTCAAGAAGCCTTTCGCTAAGACTGTTCTTGTGGGATTTCCAAAGTGATATTTGGAAGCCCATAGAGGGCTATAGTGAAAAAGGAATTATCTTCAGTTAAATACTGGAAAGAAGCTTTCTGAGAGACTGCTTTGTGTTCTGTTAATTCATCTCACAGAGTTACAGCTTCCCCCTCAAGAAACCTTTCGCTAAGACTGTTCTTGTGGAATTTTCAAAGTGATATTTGGAAGCCCATAGAGGACTATGGTGAAAAACGAAACATCTTCCGTTAAAAACTGGAAAGAAGATTTGTGAGAAACTGCTTTTTATTCTGTTAATTCATCTCACAGAGTTACAGATTTCCCCTCCAGAAGCCTTTCGCTAAGACTGTTCTAGTGGAATTTGCAAAGTGATATTTGGAAGCCCATGGAGGGCTATGGTGAAAAGGGTAATAACTTCCGTTAAGAACTGGAAAGAAGCTTTCTAAGAAACTGCCGTGTGTTCTGTTAATACATCTCACCGAGTTACAGCTCTACCCTCAAGAAGCCTTTCTATAAAAATGTTCTTGTGGAATTTGCAATGTGATACTTGGAAGCCCATAGAGGGCTATTTTGAAAATGGAAATACCCTAAGATAAAAACCGAAAAGAAGCTGTCAGAGAAACTGCTTTGTGTTGTGTTAGTTCATCTCACTGTGTTACAGCTTTCCCCTCAAGAAGCCCTTCACTAAGACTGTTCTTGTGAAATTTGCAAACTGATATTTGTAATCCCTTAGAGAGCTATGGTGAAAAAGGAAATATATTCCCTTAAAAACTGGAAATAAGCTTTCTGAGAAACTGCCATGTGTTCTCTTAATGCACCTCACCGAGTTACAGCTTTCCCCTCAAGAAGACTTTCGCTAAGACTGTTGTTGTGGGATTTGCAAAGTGATATTTGGAAGTCCATAGAGGTCTATTGTGAAAAAGGAAATTTCTTCCGTTAAAAACTGGAAAGAAGATTTCTGAGAAATTGCTATTTGTTCTGTTAATTCATCTCACAGAGTTACAGCTTCTCCTCCAGAAGCCTTTCGCTAAGACTGTTCTTGTGGAATTTGCAAAGTGATATTTGGAAGCCCATAGAAGGCTATTTTGAAAAAGGAATTATCCTAAGATAGAATCTGAAAATAAGCTTTCTGAAAATCTGCTTTGTGTTCTGTTAATTCATCTCACAGAGTTACAGCTTTCCCCTCAAAAAGGCTTTCGGTAAGCCTGTTCTTGTGTAATTTGCAATGTGATATTTTGAAGCCCATAGAAGGCTATGGTGAAAAAGGAAATATCTTCCGTTAAAAACTGGAAGGAATATTTCTGAGAAACTACTTTGTGTTCTGTTAATTCATCTCACAGAGTTACAGGTTTCCCCTCTAGAAGCCTTTCGGTAAGACTGTTTTTTGTTATTTCCAAAGTGATATTTGGAATCCCATAGAGGGTTATGGTGAAAAAGAAATATCTTCCGTTAAAAACTGGAAAGAAGCTTTCTAAGAAACTGCCGTGTGTTCTGGTTATACATCTCACCGAGATACTGCTTTCCTCTCAAATAGCCCTTCGCTGAGACTGTTCTTGTGGGATTTGCAAAGTGATATTTGGAAGCCCATAGAGTGCTGTGGTGAAAAGGAAATATCTTCAGTTAAAAACTTGAAAGAAACTTTCTGAGAAACTGCTTTGTGTTCTGTTAATTCATCTCACAGAGTTACAGCTTTCCCCTCAAGAAACGTTTCGCTAAGACTGTTCTTGTGGAATCTGCAAAGTCATGTTTGGAAGCACATATAGCTCTAAGGTGATAAAGGAAATTTCTTCCGTTAAAAACTGGAAAGAAGCTTTCTGAGGAACTGCTTTGTGTTCTGTTAATTTATCACACAGAGTTACAGCTTTCCTCTCCAGAAGCCTTTTGCAAGCCCTTAGAGGGCCATGTTGAAAAAGGAAATATCTTCCGTTAAAAACCGAAAAGAAGCTTTCTGAGAAACTTCTTTCTGTTTTGTTAGTTCATATCACAGAGTTACAGCTTTCCCCTCAAGAAGTCGTTCACTAAGACTATTCTTGTGAAATATTCAAAGTGATATTTATAAAGCCATAGAGGGCTATGGTGAAAAAGGAAATATCCTAAGACAGAAACTGAAAAGAAGGTTTCTGAGAAACTGTTTTGTGTTCTGTTAATACATCTCACAGATTTACATCTTTTCCCTCAAGAAGCCTTTCGCGAAGACTGTTCTTGTGGAATATGTAAAGTGATATTTGGAAGCCCGTACAAGGCTATGGTGAAAAAGGAAATATCTTCAGTTAAAAATTGGATAGAAGCTTTCTGAGAAATTGCTTTGTGTTCTCTTAATTCATCTCACAGAGTTACAGCTTTCCCCTCAAGAAGCCGTTCACTAGGACTATTCTTGTGAAATTTTCAAACTGATATTTGGAAACCCTTACAGAGATATGGTGAAAAAGGAAATATCTTCCGTTAAAAACTGGAAAGAAGCTTTCCGAGAAACTGCCGTGAGTTCTGTTCATACATCTCACCGAGTTACAGCTTTCCTCTCAAGAAACCTTTCTCTAAGGCTGTTCTTGTGGAATTTGCAAAGTGATATTTGGAAGCCCATAGTGGGCTATGGTGAAAAAGGAAAAATCTTCGGGTAAAAACTGGAAATAAGCTTTCTGAGAAACTGCTTTGTGTTCTGTTAATTCATCTCACAGAGTTACAACTTTCCCCTCAAGAAGCCGTTCACTAAGACTTTTCTTGTGGAATTTGCAAAGTGATATTTGGAGTCCCATTGAAGGCTATGGTGAAAAAGAAAACATCCTAAGATAAAAACTGAAATGAAGCTTTCTGTGAAACTGCATTGTGTTCTGTAAATTCATCTCACAGAGTTAGAGATTTCCCCTCAAGAAGTCGTTCACTAAGACTGTTCTTGTGAAACTTGCAAAATGATATTTGGAAGCCCATAGAGGGCTATTGTGAAAATGGAAATATCCTAAGATAAAAACCGAAAAGAAACTGTCTGAGAAACTGCTTTGTGTTGTGTTAGTTTATCTCACAGAGTTACAGCTTTCCCCTCAAGAAGTCGTTCACCAAGACTGTTCTTGTGAAATTTGCAAAGTGATATTTGGAAGCTCATAGAAGGCTATGGTGAAAATGAAAATATCTTCCGTTAAAAACTGGAAAGAAGCATTCTGAGAAACTGCCGTGTGTTCTGTTAATACATCTCACCGAGTTACAGCTTTCCCCTCAAGAACCCTCTCGCTAAGACTGTTCTTGTGGAATTTGCAAAGTGATATTTGGAAGCCCTTAGAGGGCTATGGTTAAAAAGGAAATATCCACCGTTAAAAACTGGAAAGAAGATTGCTGAGAAACTGCTTTGTGTTCTGTTAATTCATCTCACAGAATTACAGCTTTTCCCTCAGAAGCCTTTCGCTAAGATTGTTCTTGTAGAACTTGCAAAGTGATATTTGGAAGCCCATATAGGGCTACGGTGAAAAAGGAAATATCCTCCGTTAAAAACTGCAAAGAAGCTTTCTGAGAAACTGCTTTATGTTCTGTTAATTCATCTCACAGAATTACAGTTTACCCTCCAGCAGCCGTTCACTGAGCCTGTTCTTGTGGAATTTGCAATGCGATATTGGAAGCCCATAGAGGGTTATGGCGAAAAAGGATATATCCTAAGATAAAAACCGAAAAGAAGCTTTCTGAGAAAATGCATTGTGTCCTCTTAATTCATCTCACAGAGTTACAGCTTTCCCCTCAAGAAGCCATTCACTAAGACTGTTCCTGTGGAATTTGCAAGGTGATAGTTGAAAGCCCATACAGGGCTACGGAGAAAATGGAAATATGTTGCGTTAAATACTGGAAAGAATCTTTCTAGGAAACTGCTTTGTGTTCTCTTAATTCATCTCACAGAGTTACAGCTTTCCCCTCAAGAAGCCTTTCGCTAAGACTGTTCATGTGGAATTTGCAAAGTGATATTTGGAATCCCATAGAGGACTATGGTGAAAAAGGAAATATCCTAAGGTAAAAACTGAAAAGTAGGTTTCTGAGAAAATGTTTTGTGTTATGTTAATTCATCTTACAGAGTTACAGTTTTACCCTCAAGAAGCCTTTCTCTAAGACTGTTCTTCTGGAATTTGCAAAGTGATATTTGGAAGCCCATAGTGGGCTTTGCTGTAAAAGGAAATATCCTAAGATAAAAAACGAAAAGAAGGTTTCTGAGAAACCGCTTTGTGTTCTGTTAGTTCATCTCACAGAGTTACAGCTTTCCCATCGAGAATCCTTTCGCTAAGACTGTTCTTGTGGAATTTGCAAATATTTTTGGAAGCTCATAGAGGGCTATGCTGAAAAAGGAAATATCCTAAGATAAAAACTGAAAAGAAGCTTTCTGAGAAACTGCTTTGTGTTCTGTTAATTCATCTCAGGGAGTTACGGCTTTCCCTTCAAGAAGTCTTTCACAAAGACTGTTCTTGTGTAATTTGCAAAGTGATTTTTGGAAGGCTACAGAGGGCTATGTTGAAAAAGGAAAAATAGTAAGATTAAATCCGAAAAGAAACTGCTTTGTGTTCTGATAATTCATCTCAGAGAGTTACAGATTTCCACTCAAGAGGCCGTTCACTAAGACTGTTCTTCTCAAATTTGAAAGTGATATTTAGAATCCCATAGAGGGCTATGGTGAAAAAGGAATTATTTTCCGTTAAAAACTGGAAAGACGCTTTCTGAGAAACTGCTTTGTGTTCTGTTAATTCATCTGACAGAGTTACAACATTTCCCTCAGGAAGCCTTTCGCTAAGGCTGTTGTTGTCGAATGTGCAAATTGATATTTGGAAGCCCATAGAGGACTATGGTGAAAAAGGAAATATCTTGAGTTAAAAAGCGGAAAGAATCTTTCTGAGAAACTCCCTTTTGTTGTTAATTCACCTCACAGAGTTACAGCTTTCCCCTCAATAATTCTTTCGCTAAGACTGTTCTTGTGGAATTTGCAAAGTGAGATTTGGAAGCCCATAGAGGGCTATGGTGAAAAAGGAAATATCGTAAGATAAAAACTGAAAAGAAGCTTTCTGAGAAACTGCTTTGTGTTCTGTGAATTCATCTCACATAGTTACAACATTTCCCTCTAAAACCCTTTCGCTAAGACTGTTCTTGTTGAATTTGCAAAGCGATATTTGGAAGCCCATAGAAGAATATGTTGAAAAAGGAAATATCTTCCGTTAGAAACTGAAAAGAAGCTTGTTGAAAAACTGCTTTGTGTTCTGTTAATTCATCTCACAGAGTTACAACTTTCCCCTCAGGAAATCTTTCGCTTACACTGTTCTTGTGAAATTTGCAAAGTGATATTTGGAATCCCACAGAGGGCTATGGAATAATAGGAAATATCCTCCGTTAAAAACTGGAAAGAAGCTTTCTGAGAAACTGCTTTGTGTTGTGTTAGTTTATCTCACAGAGTTACAGCTTTCCCCTCAAGAAGTCGTTCACTAAGACTTTTCTTGTGGAATTTGCAAAGCGATATTTGGAAGCCCATAGAAGGCTATGGTGAAAATGGAAATATCCTAAGATAAAAACCGAAAAGAAGCTGTCTGAGAAACTGCTCTGTGTTGTGTTAGTTTATCTCACAGAGTTACAGCTTTCCCCTCAAGAAATCGTTCACTAAGACTGTTCTTGTGGAATTTGCAAAGTGATATTTGGAAACCCATAGAGGGCTATGTTGAAAAAGGAAACATCGTAAGATAAAAACTGAAAAGAAGCTTTGTGAGAAATTGCTTTGTGTTCTGTTAATTCGTCTCACAAAGTTACAGCTTTCCCCTCAAGAAGCCTTTCGCTAAGACTGTTCTTGGGGAATTTGCAAAGCGATATTTGGAAACCTATAGAGGGCTAAGGTGAAAAAGGAAATATCTTCCGTTAAAAACTGGAAAGAAGATTTCTGAGAAACTGCTTTGTGTTCTGTTAATGCATCTCACAGGGTTACAGCTTTCCCCTCCAGACACCTTTCGCTAACACTGTTCTTGTGGAATTTGCAAAGTGATATTTGGAAGCCCAGAGAGAACTATGGTGAAAAAGGAAATATCTTCAGTTAAAAAATGAAAAGAAGCTTTCCGAGAAACTGCTTTGTGTTCTGTTAATTCATCTCAAAGAGTTACAGCTTTCCCCTCCAGACACCTTTCGCTAACACTGTAATTGTGAAATTTGCAAAGTGATATTTGGAAGCCCAGAGAGAATTATGGTGAAAAAGGAAATACCTTCAGTTTAAAAATGAAAAGAAGCTTTCCGAGAAACTGCTTTGTGTTCTGTTAATTCATCTCAAAGAGTTACAGCTTTCCCCTCAAGAAGCCTTCCACTAAGACTGTTTTTGAGGAATTTCCAAAGTGATATGTGGAAGCCCATAGAAGGCTATTGTGAAAACGGAAATATCCTAACATACTAACCGAAAAGAAGCTGTCTAAAAAACTGCTTTGTGTTCTGTTAGTTCATCGCACAGAGCTACAGATTTCCTCTCAAGAAGACGTTCACTAAGACAGTTTTGTGAAATTTGGAAAGTGATATTTGGATACCCATAGTGGACTATGGTGAAAAAGGAAATATCTTCCGTTAAAAACTGGAAAGAACCATTCTGAGAAAATGCGGTGTGTTCTGTTAGTACATATGACCGAGTTACAGCTTTCCTCTCAAGAAGCCTTTCGCTAAGACTGTTCTTGTGGGATTTCCAAAGTGATATTTGGAAGCCCATAGAGGGCTATAGTGAAAAAGGAATTATCTTCAGTTAAATACTGGAAAGAAGCTTTCTGAGAGACTGCTTTGTGTTCTGTTAATTCATCTCACAGAGTTACAGCTTCCCCCTCAAGAAACCTTTCGCTAAGACTGTTCTTGTGGAATTTTCAAAGTGATATTTGGAAGCCCATAGAGGACTATGGTGAAAAACGAAACATCTTCCGTTAAAAACTGGAAAGAAGATTTGTGAGAAACTGCTTTTTATTCTGTTAATTCATCTCACAGAGTTACAGATTTCCCCTCCAGAAGCCTTTCACTAAGACTGTTCTAGTGGAATTTGCAAAGTGATATTTGGAAGCCCATGGAGGGCTATGGTGAAAAGGGTAATAACTTCCGTTAAGAACTGGAAAGAAGCTTTCTAAGAAACTGCCGTGTGTTCTGTTAATACATCTCACCGAGTTACAGCTCTACCCTCAAGAAGCCTTTCTATAAAAATGTTCTTGTGGAATTTGCAATGTGATACTTGGAAGCCCATAGAGGGCTATTTTGAAAATGGAAATACCCTAAGATAAAAACCGAAAAGAAGCTGTCAGAGAAACTGCTTTGTGTTGTGTTAGTTCATCTCACTGTGTTACAGCTTTCCCCTCAAGAAGCCCTTCACTAAGACTGTTCTTGTGAAATTTGCAAACTGATATTTGTAATCCCTTAGAGAGCTATGGTGAAAAAGGAAATATATTCCCTTAAAAACTGGAAATAAGCTTTCTGAGAAACTGCCATGTGTTCTCTTAATGCACCTCACCGAGTTACAGCTTTCCCCTCAAGAAGACTTTCGCTAAGACTGTTGTTGTGGGATTTGCAAAGTGATATTTGGAAGTCCATAGAGGTCTATTGTGAAAAAGGAAATTTCTTCCGTTAAAAACTGGAAAGAAGATTTCTGAGAAATTGCTATTTGTTCTGTTAATTCATCTCACAGAGTTACAGCTTCTCCTCCAGAAGCCTTTCGCTAAGACTGTTCTTGTGGAATTTGCAAAGTGATATTTGGAAGCCCATAGAAGGCTATTTTGAAAAAGGAATTATCCTAAGATAGAATCTGAAAATAAGCTTTCTGAAAATCTGCTTTGTGTTCTGTTAATTCATCTCACAGAGTTACAGCTTTCCCCTCAAAAAGGCTTTCGGTAAGCCTGTTCTTGTGTAATTTGCAATGTGATATTTTGAAGCCCATAGAAGGCTATGGTGAAAAAGGAAATATCTTCCGTTAAAAACTGGAAGGAATATTTCTGAGAAACTACTTTGTGTTCTGTTAATTCATCTCACAGAGTTACAGGTTTCCCCTCTAGAAGCCTTTCGGTAAGACTGTTTTTTGTTATTTCCAAAGTGATATTTGGAATCCCATAGAGGGTTATGGTGAAAAAGAAATATCTTCCGTTAAAAACTGGAAAGAAGCTTTCTAAGAAACTGCCGTGTGTTCTGGTTATACATCTCACCGAGATACTGCTTTCCTCTCAAATAGCCCTTCGCTGAGACTGTTCTTGTGGGATTTGCAAAGTGATATTTGGAAGCCCATAGAGTGCTGTGGTGAAAAGGAAATATCTTCAGTTAAAAACTTGAAAGAAACTTTCTGAGAAACTGCTTTGTGTTCTGTTAATTCATCTCACAGAGTTACAGCTTTCCCCTCAAGAAACGTTTCGCTAAGACTGTTCTTGTGGAATCTGCAAAGTCATGTTTGGAAGCACATATAGCTCTAAGGTGATAAAGGAAATTTCTTCCGTTAAAAACTGGAAAGAAGATTTCTGAGAAACTGCTTTGTGTTCTGTTAATTTATCACACAGAGTTACAGCTTTCCTCTCCAGAAGCCTTTTGCAAGCCCTTAGAGGGCCATGTTGAAAAAGGAAATATCTTCCGTTAAAAACCGAAAAGAAGCTTTCTGAGAAACTTCTTTCTGTTTTGTTAGTTCATATCACAGAGTTACAGCTTTCCCCTCAAGAAGTCGTTCACTAAGACTATTCTTGTGAAATATTCAAAGTGATATTTATAAAGCCATAGAGGGCTATGGTGAAAAAGGAAATATCCTAAGACAGAAACTGAAAAGAAGGTTTCTGAGAAACTGTTTTGTGTTCTGTTAATACATCTCACAGATTTACATCTTTTCCCTCAAGAAGCCTTTCGCGAAGACTGTTCTTGTGGAATATGTAAAGTGATATTTGGAAGCCCGTACAAGGCTATGGTGAAAAAGGAAATATCTTCAGTTAAAAATTGGATAGAAGCTTTCTGAGAAATTGCTTTGTGTTCTCTTAATTCATCTCACAGAGTTACAGCTTTCCCCTCAAGAAGCCGTTCACTAGGACTATTCTTGTGAAATTTTCAAACTGATATTTGGAAACCCTTACAGAGATATGGTGAAAAAGGAAATATCTTCCGTTAAAAACTGGAAAGAAGCTTTCTGAGAAACTGCCGTGAGTTCTGTTCATACATCTCACCGAGTTACAGCTTTCCTCTCAAGAAACCTTTCTCTAAGGCTGTTCTTGTGGAATTTGCAAAGTGATATTTGGAAGCCCATAGTGGGCTATGGTGAAAAAGGAAAAATCTTCGGGTAAAAACTGGAAATAAGCTTTCTGAGAAACTGCTTTGTGTTCTGTTAATTCATCTCACAGAGTTACAACTTTCCCCTCAAGAAGCCGTTCACTAAGACTTTTCTTGTGGAATTTGCAAAGTGATATTTGGAGTCCCATTGAAGGCTATGGTGAAAAAGAAAACATCCTAAGATAAAAACTGAAATGAAGCTTTCTGTGAAACTGCATTGTGTTCTGTAAATTCATCTCACAGAGTTAGAGATTTCCCCTCAAGAAGTCGTTCACTAAGACTGTTCTTGTGAAACTTGCAAAATGATATTTGGAAGCCCATAGAGGGCTATTGTGAAAATGGAAATATCCTAAGATAAAAACCGAAAAGAAACTGTCTGAGAAACTGCTTTGTGTTGTGTTAGTTTATCTCACAGAGTTACAGCTTTCCCCTCAAGAAGTCGTTCACCAAGACTGTTCTTGTGAAATTTGCAAAGTGATATTTGGAAGCTCATAGAAGGCTATGGTGAAAATGAAAATATCTTCCGTTAAAAACTGGAAAGAAGCATTCTGAGAAACTGCCGTGTGTTCTGTTAATACATCTCACCGAGTTACAGCTTTCCCCTCAAGAACCCTCTCGCTAAGACTGTTCTTGTGGAATTTGCAAAGTGATATTTGGAAGCCCTTAGAGGGCTATGGTTAAAAAGGAAATATCCACCGTTAAAAACTGGAAAGAAGATTGCTGAGAAACTGCTTTGTGTTCTGTTAATTCATCTCACAGAATTACAGCTTTTCCCTCAGAAGCCTTTCGCTAAGATTGTTCTTGTAGAACTTGCAAAGTGATATTTGGAAGCCCATATAGGGCTATGGTGAAAAAGGAAATATCCTCCGTTAAAAACTGCAAAGAAGCTTTCTGAGAAACTGCTTTATGTTCTGTTAATTCATCTCACAGAATTACAGTTTACCCTCCAGCAGCCGTTCACTGAGCCTGTTCTTGTGGAATTTGCAATGCGATATTGGAAGCCCATAGAGGGTTATGGTGAAAAAGGATATATCCTAAGATAAAAACCGAAAAGAAGCTTTCTGAGAAACTGCTTTATGTTCTGTTAATTCATCTCACAGAATTACAGTTTACCCTCCAGCAGCCGTTCACTGAGCCTGTTCTTGTGGAATTTGCAATGCGATATTGGAAGCCCATAGAGGGTTATGGCGAAAAAGGATATATCCTAAGATAAAAACCGAAAAGAAGCTTTCTGAGAAAATGCATTGTGTCCTCTTAATTCATCTCACAGAGTTACAGCTTTCCCCTCAAGAAGCCATTCACTAAGACTGTTCCTGTGGAATTTGCAAGGTGATAGTTGAAAGCCCATACAGGGCTACGTAGAAAATGGAAATATGTTGCGTTAAATACTGGAAAGAATCTTTCTAGGAAACTGCTTTGTGTTCTCTTAATTCATCTCACAGAGTTACAGCTTTCCCCTCAAGAAGGCTTTCGCTAAGACTGTTCATGTGGAATTTGCAAAGTGATATTTGGAATCCCATAGAGGACTATGGTGAAAAAGGAAATATCCTAAGGTAAAAACTGAAAAGTAGGTTTCTGAGAAAATGTTTTGTGTTATGTTAATTCATCTTACAGAGTTACAGTTTTACCCTCAAGAAGCCTTTCTCTAAGACTGTTCTTCTGGAATTTGCAAAGTGATATTTGGAAGCCCATAGTGGGCTTTGCTGTAAAAGGAAATATCCTAAGATAAAAAACGAAAAGAAGGTTTCTGAGAAACCGCTTTGTGTTCTGTTAGTTCATCTCACAGAGTTACAGCTTTCCCATCGAGAATCCTTTCGCTAAGACTGTTCTTGTGGAATTTGCAAAAATTTTTGTAAGCTCATAGAGGGCTATGCTGAAAAAGGAAATATCCTAAGATAAAAACTGAAAAGAAGCTTTCTGAGAAACTGCTTTGTGTTCTGATAATTCATCTCAGGGAGTTACGACTTTCCCTTCAAGAAGTCTTTCACAAAGACTGTTCTTGTGTAATTTGCAAAGTGATATTTGGAAGGCCACAGAGGGCTATGTTGAAAAAGGAAAAATAGTAAGATTAAATCCGAAAAGAAACTTTTTGAGAAACTGCTTTGTGTTCTGATAATTCATCTCAGAGAGTTACAGATTTCCACTCAAGAGGCCGTTCACTAAGACTGTTCTTCTCAAATTTGAAAATGATATTTAGAATCCCATAGAGGGCTATGGTGAAAAAGGAATTATTTTCCGTTAAAAACTGGAAAGACGCTTTCTGAGAAACTGCTTTGTGTTCTGTTAATTCATCTGACAGAGTTACAACATTTCCCTCTAAAAGCCTTTCGCTAAGACTGTTCTTGTGGAATTTGCAAAGTGATATTTGGAAGCCCATAGTGGACTACGGTGAAAAAGGAAATGTCCTCAGATAAAAACTGGAAAGAAGCTTTCTGTGAAACTGCTTTGTGTTCTATTAATTCATCTCACTGTGTGACAGCTTTCCCCTCAAGAAGCCGTTCCCTAAGACTGTTCTTGTGTAATTTGCAACGTGATATTTGGAATCCCAGAGAGATATGGGGAAAACGGAAATATCTTCCGTTAAAAACTGGAAAGAAGCTTTCTGAGGAACTGCTTTGTGTTCTGTTAATTCATCTCACAGAGTTACAGCTTTCCCTGAAAAAATCCTTTCGCTAAGAGTGTTCTTGTGGAATTTGCAAAGTGATATTTGGAAGCCCGTACAAGGCTATGGTGAAAAAGGAAATATCTTCAGTTAAAAATTGGATAGAAGCTTTCTGAGGAATTGCTTTGTGTTCTCTTAATTCATCTCACAGAGTTACAGCTTTCCCCTCAAGAAGCCGTTCACTAGGACTATTCTTGTGAAATTTTCAAACTGATATTTGGAAACCCTTACAGAGATATGGTGAAAAAGGAAATATCTTCCGTTAAAAACTGGAAAGAAGCTTTCCGAGAAACTGCCGTGAGTTCTGTTCATACATCTCACCGAGTTACAGCTTTCCTCTCAAGAAACCTTTCTCTAAGGCTGTTCTTGTGGAATTTGCAAAGTGATATTTGGAAGCCCATAGTGGGCTATGGTGAAAAAGGAAAAATCTTCGGGTAAAAACTGGAAATAAGCTTTCTGAGAAACTGCTTTGTGTTCTGTTAATTCATCTCACAGAGTTACAACTTTCCCCTCAAGAAGCCGTTCACTAAGACTTTTCTTGTGGAATTTGCAAAGTGATATTTGGAGTCCCATTGAAGGCTATGGTGAAAAAGAAAACATCCTAAGATAAAAACTGAAATGAAGCTTTCTGTGAAACTGCATTGTGTTCTGTAAATTCATCTCACAGAGTTAGAGATTTCCCCTCAAGAAGTCGTTCACTAAGACTGTTCTTGTGAAACTTGCAAAATGATATTTGGAAGCCCATAGAGGGCTATTGTGAAAATGGAAATATCCTAAGATAAAAACCGAAAAGAAACTGTCTGAGAAACTGCTTTGTGTTGTGTTAGTTTATCTCACAGAGTTACAGCTTTCCCCTCAAGAAGTCGTTCACCAAGACTGTTCTTGTGAAATTTGCAAAGTGATATTTGGAAGCTCATAGAAGGCTATGGTGAAAATGAAAATATCTTCCGTTAAAAACTGGAAAGAAGCATTCTGAGAAACTGCCGTGTGTTCTGTTAATACATCTCACCGAGTTACAGCTTTCCCCTCAAGAACCCTCTCGCTAAGACTGTTCTTGTGGAATTTGCAAAGTGATATTTGGAAGCCCTTAGAGGGCTATGGTGAAAAGGGTAATAACTTCCGTTAAGAACTGGAAAGAAGCTTTCTAAGAAACTGCCGTGTGTTCTGTTAATACATCTCACCGAGTTACAGCTCTACCCTCAAGAAGCCTTTCTATAAAAATGTTCTTGTGGAATTTGCAATGTGATACTTGGAAGCCCATAGAGGGCTATTTTGAAAATGGAAATACCCTAAGATAAAAACCGAAAAGAAGCTGTCAGAGAAACTGCTTTGTGTTGTGTTAGTTCATCTCACTGTGTTACAGCTTTCCCCTCAAGAAGCCCTTCACTAAGACTGTTCTTGTGAAATTTGCAAACTGATATTTGTAATCCCTTAGAGAGCTATGGTGAAAAAGGAAATATATTCCCTTAAAAACTGGAAATAAGCTTTCTGAGAAACTGCCATGTGTTCTCTTAATGCACCTCACCGAGTTACAGCTTTCCCCTCAAGAAGACTTTCGCTAAGACTGTTGTTGTGGGATTTGCAAAGTGATATTTGGAAGTCCATAGAGGTCTATTGTGAAAAAGGAAATTTCTTCCGTTAAAAACTGGAAAGAAGATTTCTGAGAAATTGCTATTTGTTCTGTTAATTCATCTCACAGAGTTACAGCTTCTCCTCCAGAAGCCTTTCGCTAAGACTGTTCTTGTGGAATTTGCAAAGTGATATTTGGAAGCCCATAGAAGGCTATTTTGAAAAAGGAATTATCCTAAGATAGAATCTGAAAATAAGCTTTCTGAAAATCTGCTTTGTGTTCTGTTAATTCATCTCACAGAGTTACAGCTTTCCCCTCAAAAAGGCTTTCGGTAAGCCTGTTCTTGTGTAATTTGCAATGTGATATTTTGAAGCCCATAGAAGGCTATGGTGAAAAAGGAAATATCTTCCGTTAAAAACTGGAAGGAATATTTCTGAGAAACTACTTTGTGTTCTGTTAATTCATCTCACAGAGTTACAGGTTTCCCCTCTAGAAGCCTTTCGGTAAGACTGTTTTTTGTTATTTCCAAAGTGATATTTGGAATCCCATAGAGGGTTATGGTGAAAAAGAAATATCTTCCGTTAAAAACTGGAAAGAAGCTTTCTAAGAAACTGCCGTGTGTTCTGGTTATACATCTCACCGAGATACTGCTTTCCTCTCAAATAGCCCTTCGCTGAGACTGTTCTTGTGGGATTTGCAAAGTGATATTTGGAAGCCCATAGAGTGCTGTGGTGAAAAGGAAATATCTTCAGTTAAAAACTTGAAAGAAACTTTCTGAGAAACTGCTTTGTGTTCTGTTAATTCATCTCACAGAGTTACAGCTTTCCCCTCAAGAAACGTTTCGCTAAGACTGTTCTTGTGGAATCTGCAAAGTCATGTTTGGAAGCACATATAGCTCTAAGGTGATAAAGGAAATTTCTTCCGTTAAAAACTGGAAAGAAGATTTCTGAGAAACTGCTTTGTGTTCTGTTAATTTATCACACAGAGTTACAGCTTTCCTCTCCAGAAGCCTTTTGCAAGCCCTTAGAGGGCCATGTTGAAAAAGGAAATATCTTCCGTTAAAAACCGAAAAGAAGCTTTCTGAGAAACTTCTTTCTGTTTTGTTAGTTCATATCACAGAGTTACAGCTTTCCCCTCAAGAAGTCGTTCACTAAGACTATTCTTGTGAAATATTCAAAGTGATATTTATAAAGCCATAGAGGGCTATGGTGAAAAAGGAAATATCCTAAGACAGAAACTGAAAAGAAGGTTTCTGAGAAACTGTTTTGTGTTCTGTTAATACATCTCACAGATTTACATCTTTTCCCTCAAGAAGCCTTTCGCGAAGACTGTTCTTGTGGAATATGTAAAGTGATATTTGGAAGCCCGTACAAGGCTATGGTGAAAAAGGAAATATCTTCAGTTAAAAATTGGATAGAAGCTTTCTGAGAAATTGCTTTGTGTTCTCTTAATTCATCTCACAGAGTTACAGCTTTCCCCTCAAGAAGCCGTTCACTAGGACTATTCTTGTGAAATTTTCAAACTGATATTTGGAAACCCTTACAGAGATATGGTGAAAAAGGAAATATCTTCCGTTAAAAACTGGAAAGAAGCTTTCTGAGAAACTGCCGTGAGTTCTGTTCATACATCTCACCGAGTTACAGCTTTCCTCTCAAGAAACCTTTCTCTAAGGCTGTTCTTGTGGAATTTGCAAAGTGATATTTGGAAGCCCATAGTGGGCTATGGTGAAAAAGGAAAAATCTTCGGGTAAAAACTGGAAATAAGCTTTCTGAGAAACTGCTTTGTGTTCTGTTAATTCATCTCACAGAGTTACAACTTTCCCCTCAAGAAGCCGTTCACTAAGACTTTTCTTGTGGAATTTGCAAAGTGATATTTGGAGTCCCATTGAAGGCTATGGTGAAAAAGAAAACATCCTAAGATAAAAACTGAAATGAAGCTTTCTGTGAAACTGCATTGTGTTCTGTAAATTCATCTCACAGAGTTAGAGATTTCCCCTCAAGAAGTCGTTCACTAAGACTGTTCTTGTGAAACTTGCAAAATGATATTTGGAAGCCCATAGAGGGCTATTGTGAAAATGGAAATATCCTAAGATAAAAACCGAAAAGAAACTGTCTGAGAAACTGCTTTGTGTTGTGTTAGTTTATCTCACAGAGTTACAGCTTTCCCCTCAAGAAGTCGTTCACCAAGACTGTTCTTGTGAAATTTGCAAAGTGATATTTGGAAGCTCATAGAAGGCTATGGTGAAAATGAAAATATCTTCCGTTAAAAACTGGAAAGAAGCATTCTGAGAAACTGCCGTGTGTTCTGTTAATACATCTCACCGAGTTACAGCTTTCCCCTCAAGAACCCTCTCGCTAAGACTGTTCTTGTGGAATTTGCAAAGTGATATTTGGAAGCCCTTAGAGGGCTATGGTTAAAAAGGAAATATCCACCGTTAAAAACTGGAAAGAAGATTGCTGAGAAACTGCTTTGTGTTCTGTTAATTCATCTCACAGAATTACAGCTTTTCCCTCAGAAGCCTTTCGCTAAGATTGTTCTTGTAGAACTTGCAAAGTGATATTTGGAAGCCCATATAGGGCTATGGTGAAAAAGGAAATATCCTCCGTTAAAAACTGCAAAGAAGCTTTCTGAGAAACTGCTTTATGTTCTGTTAATTCATCTCACAGAATTACAGTTTACCCTCCAGCAGCCGTTCACTGAGCCTGTTCTTGTGGAATTTGCAATGCGATATTGGAAGCCCATAGAGGGTTATGGTGAAAAAGGATATATCCTAAGATAAAAACCGAAAAGAAGCTTTCTGAGAAACTGCTTTATGTTCTGTTAATTCATCTCACAGAATTACAGTTTACCCTCCAGCAGCCGTTCACTGAGCCTGTTCTTGTGGAATTTGCAATGCGATATTGGAAGCCCATAGAGGGTTATGGCGAAAAAGGATATATCCTAAGATAAAAACCGAAAAGAAGCTTTCTGAGAAACTGCTTTATGTTCTGTTAATTCATCTCACAGAATTACAGTTTACCCTCCAGCAGCCGTTCACTGAGCCTGTTCTTGTGGAATTTGCAATGCGATATTGGAAGCCCATAGAGGGTTATGGCGAAAAAGGATATATCCTAAGATAAAAACCGAAAAGAAGCTTTCTGAGAAAATGCATTGTGTCCTCTTAATTCATCTCACAGAGTTACAGCTTTCCCCTCAAGAAGCCATTCACTAAGACTGTTCCTGTGGAATTTGCAAGGTGATAGTTGAAAGCCCATACAGGGCTACGTAGAAAATGGAAATATGTTGCGTTAAATACTGGAAAGAATCTTTCTAGGAAACTGCTTTGTGTTCTCTTAATTCATCTCACAGAGTTACAGCTTTCCCCTCAAGAAGGCTTTCGCTAAGACTGTTCATGTGGAATTTGCAAAGTGATATTTGGAATCCCATAGAGGACTATGGTGAAAAAGGAAATATCCTAAGGTAAAAACTGAAAAGTAGGTTTCTGAGAAAATGTTTTGTGTTATGTTAATTCATCTTACAGAGTTACAGTTTTACCCTCAAGAAGCCTTTCTCTAAGACTGTTCTTCTGGAATTTGCAAAGTGATATTTGGAAGCCCATAGTGGGCTTTGCTGTAAAAGGAAATATCCTAAGATAAAAAACGAAAAGAAGGTTTCTGAGAAACCGCTTTGTGTTCTGTTAGTTCATCTCACAGAGTTACAGCTTTCCCATCGAGAATCCTTTCGCTAAGACTGTTCTTGTGGAATTTGCAAAAATTTTTGTAAGCTCATAGAGGGCTATGCTGAAAAAGGAAATATCCTAAGATAAAAACTGAAAAGAAGCTTTCTGAGAAACTGCTTTGTGTTCTGATAATTCATCTCAGGGAGTTACGACTTTCCCTTCAAGAAGTCTTTCACAAAGACTGTTCTTGTGTAATTTGCAAAGTGATATTTGGAAGGCCACAGAGGGCTATGTTGAAAAAGGAAAAATAGTAAGATTAAATCCGAAAAGAAACTTTTTGAGAAACTGCTTTGTGTTCTGATAATTCATCTCAGAGAGTTACAGATTTCCACTCAAGAGGCCGTTCACTAAGACTGTTCTTCTCAAATTTGAAAATGATATTTAGAATCCCATAGAGGGCTATGGTGAAAAAGGAATTATTTTCCGTTAAAAACTGGAAAGACGCTTTCTGAGAAACTGCTTTGTGTTCTGTTAATTCATCTGACAGAGTTACAACATTTCCCTCTAAAAGCCTTTCGCTAAGACTGTTCTTGTGGAATTTGCAAAGTGATATTTGGAAGCCCATAGTGGACTACGGTGAAAAAGGAAATGTCCTCAGATAAAAACTGGAAAGAAGCTTTCTGTGAAACTGCTTTGTGTTCTATTAATTCATCTCACTGTGTGACAGCTTTCCCCTCAAGAAGCCGTTCCCTAAGACTGTTCTTGTGTAATTTGCAACGTGATATTTGGAATCCCAGAGAGATATGGGGAAAACGGAAATATCTTCCGTTAAAAACTGGAAAGAAGCTTTCTGAGGAACTGCTTTGTGTTCTGTTAATTCATCTCACAGAGTTACAGCTTTCCCTGAAAAAATCCTTTCGCTAAGAGTGTTCTTGTGGAATTTGCAAAGTGATATTTGGAAGCCCGTACAAGGCTATGGTGAAAAAGGAAATATCTTCAGTTAAAAATTGGATAGAAGCTTTCTGAGAAATTGCTTTGTGTTCTCTTAATTCATCTCACAGAGTTACAGCTTTCCCCTCAAGAAGCCGTTCACTAGGACTATTCTTGTGAAATTTTCAAACTGATATTTGGAAACCCTTACAGAGATATGGTGAAAAAGGAAATATCTTCCGTTAAAAACTGGAAAGAAGCTTTCCGAGAAACTGCCGTGAGTTCTGTTCATACATCTCACCGAGTTACAGCTTTCCTCTCAAGAAACCTTTCTCTAAGGCTGTTCTTGTGGAATTTGCAAAGTGATATTTGGAAGCCCATAGTGGGCTATGGTGAAAAAGGAAAAATCTTCGGGTAAAAACTGGAAATAAGCTTTCTGAGAAACTGCTTTGTGTTCTGTTAATTCATCTCACAGAGTTACAACTTTCCCCTCAAGAAGCCGTTCACTAAGACTTTTCTTGTGGAATTTGCAAAGTGATATTTGGAGTCCCATTGAAGGCTATGGTGAAAAAGAAAACATCCTAAGATAAAAACTGAAATGAAGCTTTCTGTGAAACTGCATTGTGTTCTGTAAATTCATCTCACAGAGTTAGAGATTTCCCCTCAAGAAGTCGTTCACTAAGACTGTTCTTGTGAAACTTGCAAAATGATATTTGGAAGCCCATAGAGGGCTATTGTGAAAATGGAAATATCCTAAGATAAAAACCGAAAAGAAACTGTCTGAGAAACTGCTTTGTGTTGTGTTAGTTTATCTCACAGAGTTACAGCTTTCCCCTCAAGAAGTCGTTCACCAAGACTGTTCTTGTGAAATTTGCAAAGTGATATTTGGAAGCTCATAGAAGGCTATGGTGAAAATGAAAATATCTTCCGTTAAAAACTGGAAAGAAGCATTCTGAGAAACTGCCGTGTGTTCTGTTAATACATCTCACCGAGTTACAGCTTTCCCCTCAAGAACCCTCTCGCTAAGACTGTTCTTGTGGAATTTGCAAAGTGATATTTGGAAGCCCTTAGAGGGCTATGGTGAAAAGGGTAATAACTTCCGTTAAGAACTGGAAAGAAGCTTTCTAAGAAACTGCCGTGTGTTCTGTTAATACATCTCACCGAGTTACAGCTCTACCCTCAAGAAGCCTTTCTATAAAAATGTTCTTGTGGAATTTGCAATGTGATACTTGGAAGCCCATAGAGGGCTATTTTGAAAATGGAAATACCCTAAGATAAAAACCGAAAAGAAGCTGTCAGAGAAACTGCTTTGTGTTGTGTTAGTTCATCTCACTGTGTTACAGCTTTCCCCTCAAGAAGCCCTTCACTAAGACTGTTCTTGTGAAATTTGCAAACTGATATTTGTAATCCCTTAGAGAGCTATGGTGAAAAAGGAAATATATTCCCTTAAAAACTGGAAATAAGCTTTCTGAGAAACTGCCATGTGTTCTCTTAATGCACCTCACCGAGTTACAGCTTTCCCCTCAAGAAGACTTTCGCTAAGACTGTTGTTGTGGGATTTGCAAAGTGATATTTGGAAGTCCATAGAGGTCTATTGTGAAAAAGGAAATTTCTTCCGTTAAAAACTGGAAAGAAGATTTCTGAGAAATTGCTATTTGTTCTGTTAATTCATCTCACAGAGTTACAGCTTCTCCTCCAGAAGCCTTTCGCTAAGACTGTTCTTGTGGAATTTGCAAAGTGATATTTGGAAGCCCATAGAAGGCTATTTTGAAAAAGGAATTATCCTAAGATAGAATCTGAAAATAAGCTTTCTGAAAATCTGCTTTGTGTTCTGTTAATTCATCTCACAGAGTTACAGCTTTCCCCTCAAAAAGGCTTTCGGTAAGCCTGTTCTTGTGTAATTTGCAATGTGATATTTTGAAGCCCATAGAAGGCTATGGTGAAAAAGGAAATATCTTCCGTTAAAAACTGGAAGGAATATTTCTGAGAAACTACTTTGTGTTCTGTTAATTCATCTCACAGAGTTACAGGTTTCCCCTCTAGAAGCCTTTCGGTAAGACTGTTTTTTGTTATTTCCAAAGTGATATTTGGAATCCCATAGAGGGTTATGGTGAAAAAGAAATATCTTCCGTTAAAAACTGGAAAGAAGCTTTCTAAGAAACTGCCGTGTGTTCTGGTTATACATCTCACCGAGATACTGCTTTCCTCTCAAATAGCCCTTCGCTGAGACTGTTCTTGTGGGATTTGCAAAGTGATATTTGGAAGCCCATAGAGTGCTGTGGTGAAAAGGAAATATCTTCAGTTAAAAACTTGAAAGAAACTTTCTGAGAAACTGCTTTGTGTTCTGTTAATTCATCTCACAGAGTTACAGCTTTCCCCTCAAGAAACGTTTCGCTAAGACTGTTCTTGTGGAATCTGCAAAGTCATGTTTGGAAGCACATATAGCTCTAAGGTGATAAAGGAAATTTCTTCCGTTAAAAACTGGAAAGAAGCTTTCTGAGGAACTGCTTTGTGTTCTGTTAATTTATCACACAGAGTTACAGCTTTCCTCTCCAGAAGCCTTTTGCAAGCCCTTAGAGGGCCATGTTGAAAAAGGAAATATCTTCCGTTAAAAACCGAAAAGAAGCTTTCTGAGAAACTTCTTTCTGTTTTGTTAGTTCATATCACAGAGTTACAGCTTTCCCCTCAAGAAGTCGTTCACTAAGACTATTCTTGTGAAATATTCAAAGTGATATTTATAAAGCCATAGAGGGCTATGGTGAAAAAGGAAATATCCTAAGACAGAAACTGAAAAGAAGGTTTCTGAGAAACTGTTTTGTGTTCTGTTAATACATCTCACAGATTTACATCTTTTCCCTCAAGAAGCCTTTCGCGAAGACTGTTCTTGTGGAATATGTAAAGTGATATTTGGAAGCCCGTACAAGGCTATGGTGAAAAAGGAAATATCTTCAGTTAAAAATTGGATAGAAGCTTTCTGAGAAATTGCTTTGTGTTCTCTTAATTCATCTCACAGAGTTACAGCTTTCCCCTCAAGAAGCCGTTCACTAGGACTATTCTTGTGAAATTTTCAAACTGATATTTGGAAACCCTTACAGAGATATGGTGAAAAAGGAAATATCTTCCGTTAAAAACTGGAAAGAAGCTTTCCGAGAAACTGCCGTGAGTTCTGTTCATACATCTCACCGAGTTACAGCTTTCCTCTCAAGAAACCTTTCTCTAAGGCTGTTCTTGTGGAATTTGCAAAGTGATATTTGGAAGCCCATAGTGGGCTATGGTGAAAAAGGAAAAATCTTCGGGTAAAAACTGGAAATAAGCTTTCTGAGAAACTGCTTTGTGTTCTGTTAATTCATCTCACAGAGTTACAACTTTCCCCTCAAGAAGCCGTTCACTAAGACTTTTCTTGTGGAATTTGCAAAGTGATATTTGGAGTCCCATTGAAGGCTATGGTGAAAAAGAAAACATCCTAAGATAAAAACTGAAATGAAGCTTTCTGTGAAACTGCATTGTGTTCTGTAAATTCATCTCACAGAGTTAGAGATTTCCCCTCAAGAAGTCGTTCACTAAGACTGTTCTTGTGAAACTTGCAAAATGATATTTGGAAGCCCATAGAGGGCTATTGTGAAAATGGAAATATCCTAAGATAAAAACCGAAAAGAAACTGTCTGAGAAACTGCTTTGTGTTGTGTTAGTTTATCTCACAGAGTTACAGCTTTCCCCTCAAGAAGTCGTTCACCAAGACTGTTCTTGTGAAATTTGCAAAGTGATATTTGGAAGCTCATAGAAGGCTATGGTGAAAATGAAAATATCTTCCGTTAAAAACTGGAAAGAAGCATTCTGAGAAACTGCCGTGTGTTCTGTTAATACATCTCACCGAGTTACAGCTTTCCCCTCAAGAACCCTCTCGCTAAGACTGTTCTTGTGGAATTTGCAAAGTGATATTTGGAAGCCCTTAGAGGGCTATGGTTAAAAAGGAAATATCCACCGTTAAAAACTGGAAAGAAGATTGCTGAGAAACTGCTTTGTGTTCTGTTAATTCATCTCACAGAATTACAGCTTTTCCCTCAGAAGCCTTTCGCTAAGATTGTTCTTGTAGAACTTGCAAAGTGATATTTGGAAGCCCATATAGGGCTATGGTGAAAAAGGAAATATCCTCCGTTAAAAACTGCAAAGAAGCTTTCTGAGAAACTGCTTTATGTTCTGTTAATTCATCTCACAGAATTACAGTTTACCCTCCAGCAGCCGTTCACTGAGCCTGTTCTTGTGGAATTTGCAATGCGATATTGGAAGCCCATAGAGGGTTATGGCGAAAAAGGATATATCCTAAGATAAAAACCGAAAAGAAGCTTTCTGAGAAAATGCATTGTGTCCTCTTAATTCATCTCACAGAGTTACAGCTTTCCCCTCAAGAAGCCATTCACTAAGACTGTTCCTGTGGAATTTGCAAGGTGATAGTTGAAAGCCCATACAGGGCTACGGAGAAAATGGAAATATGTTGCGTTAAATACTGGAAAGAATCTTTCTAGGAAACTGCTTTGTGTTCTCTTAATTCATCTCACAGAGTTACAGCTTTCCCCTCAAGAAGCCTTTCGCTAAGACTGTTCATGTGGAATTTGCAAAGTGATATTTGGAATCCCATAGAGGACTATGGTGAAAAAGGAAATATCCTAAGGTAAAAACTGAAAAGTAGGTTTCTGAGAAAATGTTTTGTGTTATGTTAATTCATCTTACAGAGTTACAGTTTTACCCTCAAGAAGCCTTTCTCTAAGACTGTTCTTCTGGAATTTGCAAAGTGATATTTGGAAGCCCATAGTGGGCTTTGCTGTAAAAGGAAATATCCTAAGATAAAAAACGAAAAGAAGGTTTCTGAGAAACCGCTTTGTGTTCTGTTAGTTCATCTCACAGAGTTACAGCTTTCCCATCGAGAATCCTTTCGCTAAGACTGTTCTTGTGGAATTTGCAAATATTTTTGGAAGCTCATAGAGGGCTATGCTGAAAAAGGAAATATCCTAAGATAAAAACTGAAAAGAAGCTTTCTGCGAAACTGCTTTGTGTTCTGTTAATTCATCTCAGGGAGTTACGGCTTTCCCTTCAAGAAGTCTTTCACAAAGACTGTTCTTGTGTAATTTGCAAAGTGATTTTTGGAAGGCTACAGAGGGCTATGTTGAAAAAGGAAAAATAGTAAGATTAAATCCGAAAAGAAACTGCTTTGTGTTCTGATAATTCATCTCAGAGAGTTACAGATTTCCACTCAAGAGGCCGTTCACTAAGACTGTTCTTCTCAAATTTGAAAGTGATATTTAGAATCCCATAGAGGGCTATGGTGAAAAAGGAATTATTTTCCGTTAAAAACTGGAAAGACGCTTTCTGAGAAACTGCTTTGTGTTCTGTTAATTCATCTGACAGAGTTACAACATTTCCCTCAGGAAGCCTTTCGCTAAGGCTGTTGTTGTCGAATGTGCAAAGTGATATTTGGAAGCCCATAGAGGACTATGGTGAAAAAGGAAATATCTTGAGTTAAAAAGCGGAAAGAATCTTTCTGAGAAACTCCCTTTTGTTCTGTTAATTCACCTCACAGAGTTACAGCTTTCCCCTCAATAATTCTTTCGCTAAGACTGTTCTTGTGGAATTTGCAAAGTGATATTTGGAAGCCCTTAGAGGGCTATGGTGAAAAGGGTAATAACTTCCGTTAAGAACTGGAAAGAAGCTTTCTAAGAAACTGCCGTGTGTTCTGTTAATACATCTCACCGAGTTACAGCTCTACCCTCAAGAAGCCTTTCTATAAAAATGTTCTTGTGGAATTTGCAATGTGATACTTGGAAGCCCATAGAGGGCTATTTTGAAAATGGAAATACCCTAAGATAAAAACCGAAAAGAAGCTGTCAGAGAAACTGCTTTGTGTTGTGTTAGTTCATCTCACTGTGTTACAGCTTTCCCCTCAAGAAGCCCTTCACTAAGACTGTTCTTGTGAAATTTGCAAACTGATATTTGTAATCCCTTAGAGAGCTATGGTGAAAAAGGAAATATATTCCCTTAAAAACTGGAAATAAGCTTTCTGAGAAACTGCCATGTGTTCTCTTAATGCACCTCACCGAGTTACAGCTTTCCCCTCAAGAAGACTTTCGCTAAGACTGTTGTTGTGGGATTTGCAAAGTGATATTTGGAAGTCCATAGAGGTCTATTGTGAAAAAGGAAATTTCTTCCGTTAAAAACTGGAAAGAAGATTTCTGAGAAATTGCTATTTGTTCTGTTAATTCATCTCACAGAGTTACAGCTTCTCCTCCAGAAGCCTTTCGCTAAGACTGTTCTTGTGGAATTTGCAAAGTGATATTTGGAAGCCCATAGAAGGCTATTTTGAAAAAGGAATTATCCTAAGATAGAATCTGAAAATAAGCTTTCTGAAAATCTGCTTTGTGTTCTGTTAATTCATCTCACAGAGTTACAGCTTTCCCCTCAAAAAGGCTTTCGGTAAGCCTGTTCTTGTGTAATTTGCAATGTGATATTTTGAAGCCCATAGAAGGCTATGGTGAAAAAGGAAATATCTTCCGTTAAAAACTGGAAGGAATATTTCTGAGAAACTACTTTGTGTTCTGTTAATTCATCTCACAGAGTTACAGGTTTCCCCTCTAGAAGCCTTTCGGTAAGACTGTTTTTTGTTATTTCCAAAGTGATATTTGGAATCCCATAGAGGGTTATGGTGAAAAAGAAATATCTTCCGTTAAAAACTGGAAAGAAGCTTTCTAAGAAACTGCCGTGTGTTCTGGTTATACATCTCACCGAGATACTGCTTTCCTCTCAAATAGCCCTTCGCTGAGACTGTTCTTGTGGGATTTGCAAAGTGATATTTGGAAGCCCATAGAGTGCTGTGGTGAAAAGGAAATATCTTCAGTTAAAAACTTGAAAGAAACTTTCTGAGAAACTGCTTTGTGTTCTGTTAATTCATCTCACAGAGTTACAGCTTTCCCCTCAAGAAACGTTTCGCTAAGACTGTTCTTGTGGAATCTGCAAAGTCATGTTTGGAAGCACATATAGCTCTAAGGTGATAAAGGAAATTTCTTCCGTTAAAAACTGGAAAGAAGCTTTCTGAGGAACTGCTTTGTGTTCTGTTAATTTATCACACAGAGTTACAGCTTTCCTCTCCAGAAGCCTTTTGCAAGCCCTTAGAGGGCCATGTTGAAAAAGGAAATATCTTCCGTTAAAAACCGAAAAGAAGCTTTCTGAGAAACTTCTTTCTGTTTTGTTAGTTCATATCACAGAGTTACAGCTTTCCCCTCAAGAAGTCGTTCACTAAGACTATTCTTGTGAAATATTCAAAGTGATATTTATAAAGCCATAGAGGGCTATGGTGAAAAAGGAAATATCCTAAGACAGAAACTGAAAAGAAGGTTTCTGAGAAACTGTTTTGTGTTCTGTTAATACATCTCACAGATTTACATCTTTTCCCTCAAGAAGCCTTTCGCGAAGACTGTTCTTGTGGAATATGTAAAGTGATATTTGGAAGCCCGTACAAGGCTATGGTGAAAAAGGAAATATCTTCAGTTAAAAATTGGATAGAAGCTTTCTGAGAAATTGCTTTGTGTTCTCTTAATTCATCTCACAGAGTTACAGCTTTCCCCTCAAGAAGCCGTTCACTAGGACTATTCTTGTGAAATTTTCAAACTGATATTTGGAAACCCTTACAGAGATATGGTGAAAAAGGAAATATCTTCCGTTAAAAACTGGAAAGAAGCTTTCCGAGAAACTGCCGTGAGTTCTGTTCATACATCTCACCGAGTTACAGCTTTCCTCTCAAGAAACCTTTCTCTAAGGCTGTTCTTGTGGAATTTGCAAAGTGATATTTGGAAGCCCATAGTGGGCTATGGTGAAAAAGGAAAAATCTTCGGGTAAAAACTGGAAATAAGCTTTCTGAGAAACTGCTTTGTGTTCTGTTAATTAATCTCACAGAGTTACAACTTTCCCCTCAAGAAGCCGTTCACTAAGACTTTTCTTGTGGAATTTGCAAAGTGATATTTGGAGTCCCATTGAAGGCTATGGTGAAAAAGAAAACATCCTAAGATAAAAACTGAAATGAAGCTTTCTGTGAAACTGCATTGTGTTCTGTAAATTCATCTCACAGAGTTAGAGATTTCCCCTCAAGAAGTCGTTCACTAAGACTGTTCTTGTGAAACTTGCAAAATGATATTTGGAAGCCCATAGAGGGCTATTGTGAAAATGGAAATATCCTAAGATAAAAACCGAAAAGAAACTGTCTGAGAAACTGCTTTGTGTTGTGTTAGTTTATCTCACAGAGTTACAGCTTTCCCCTCAAGAAGTCGTTCACCAAGACTGTTCTTGTGAAATTTGCAAAGTGATATTTGGAAGCTCATAGAAGGCTATGGTGAAAATGAAAATATCTTCCGTTAAAAACTGGAAAGAAGCATTCTGAGAAACTGCCGTGTGTTCTGTTAATACATCTCACCGAGTTACAGCTTTCCCCTCAAGAACCCTCTCGCTAAGACTGTTCTTGTGGAATTTGCAAAGTGATATTTGGAAGCCCTTAGAGGGCTATGGTTAAAAAGGAAATATCCACCGTTAAAAACTGGAAAGAAGATTGCTGAGAAACTGCTTTGTGTTCTGTTAATTCATCTCACAGAATTACAGCTTTTCCCTCAGAAGCCTTTCGCTAAGATTGTTCTTGTAGAACTTGCAAAGTGATATTTGGAAGCCCATATAGGGCTATGGTGAAAAAGGAAATATCCTCCGTTAAAAACTGCAAAGAAGCTTTCTGAGAAACTGCTTTATGTTCTGTTAATTCATCTCACAGAATTACAGTTTACCCTCCAGCAGCCGTTCACTGAGCCTGTTCTTGTGGAATTTGCAATGCGATATTGGAAGCCCATAGAGGGTTATGGCGAAAAAGGATATATCCTAAGATAAAAACCGAAAAGAAGCTTTCTGAGAAAATGCATTGTGTCCTCTTAATTCATCTCACAGAGTTACAGCTTTCCCCTCAAGAAGCCATTCACTAAGACTGTTCCTGTGGAATTTGCAAGGTGATAGTTGAAAGCCCATACAGGGCTACGGAGAAAATGGAAATATGTTGCGTTAAATACTGGAAAGAATCTTTCTAGGAAACTGCTTTGTGTTCTCTTAATTCATCTCACAGAGTTACAGCTTTCCCCTCAAGAAGCCTTTCGCTAAGACTGTTCATGTGGAATTTGCAAAGTGATATTTGGAATCCCATAGAGGACTATGGTGAAAAAGGAAATATCCTAAGGTAAAAACTGAAAAGTAGGTTTCTGAGAAAATGTTTTGTGTTATGTTAATTCATCTTACAGAGTTACAGTTTTACCCTCAAGAAGCCTTTCTCTAAGACTGTTCTTCTGGAATTTGCAAAGTGATATTTGGAAGCCCATAGTGGGCTTTGCTGTAAAAGGAAATATCCTAAGATAAAAAACGAAAAGAAGGTTTCTGAGAAACCGCTTTGTGTTCTGTTAGTTCATCTCACAGAGTTACAGCTTTCCCATCGAGAATCCTTTCGCTAAGACTGTTCTTGTGGAATTTGCAAATATTTTTGGAAGCTCATAGAGGGCTATGCTGAAAAAGGAAATATCCTAAGATAAAAACTGAAAAGAAGCTTTCTGCGAAACTGCTTTGTGTTCTGTTAATTCATCTCAGGGAGTTACGGCTTTCCCTTCAAGAAGTCTTTCACAAAGACTGTTCTTGTGTAATTTGCAAAGTGATTTTTGGAAGGCTACAGAGGGCTATGTTGAAAAAGGAAAAATAGTAAGATTAAATCCGAAAAGAAACTGCTTTGTGTTCTGATAATTCATCTCAGAGAGTTACAGATTTCCACTCAAGAGGCCGTTCACTAAGACTGTTCTTCTCAAATTTGAAAGTGATATTTAGAATCCCATAGAGGGCTATGGTGAAAAAGGAATTATTTTCCGTTAAAAACTGGAAAGACGCTTTCTGAGAAACTGCTTTGTGTTCTGTTAATTCATCTGACAGAGTTACAACATTTCCCTCAGGAAGCCTTTCGCTAAGGCTGTTGTTGTCGAATGTGCAAAGTGATATTTGGAAGCCCATAGAGGACTATGGTGAAAAAGGAAATATCTTGAGTTAAAAAGCGGAAAGAATCTTTCTGAGAAACTCCCTTTTGTTCTGTTAATTCACCTCACAGAGTTACAGCTTTCCCCTCAATAATTCTTTCGCTAAGACTGTTCTTGTGGAATTTGCAAAGTGAGATTTGGAAGCCCATAGAGGGCTATGGTGAAAAAGGAAATATCGTAAGATAAAAACTGAAAAGAAGCTTTCTGAGAAACTGCTTTGTGTTCTGTGAATTCATCTCACATAGTTACAACATTTCCCTCTAAAACCCTTTCGCTAAGACTGTTCTTGTTGAATTTGCAAAGCGATATTTGGAAGCCCATAGAAGAATATGTTGAAAAAGGAAATATCTTCCGTTAGAAACTGAAAAGAAGCTTGTTGAAAAACTGCTTTGTGTTCTGTTAATTCATCTCACAGAGTTACAACTTTCCCCTCAGGAAATCTTTCGCTTACACTGTTCTTGTGAAATTTGCAAAGTGATATTTGGAATCCCACAGAGGGCTATGGAATAATAGGAAATATCCTCCGTTAAAAACTGGAAAGAAGCTTTCTGAGAAACTGCTTTGTGTTGTGTTAGTTTATCTCACAGAGTTACAGCTTTCCCCTCAAGAAGTCGTTCACTAAGACTTTTCTTGTGGAATTTGCAAAGCGATATTTGGAAGCCCATAGAAGGCTATGGTGAAAATGGAAATATCCTAAGATAAAAACCGAAAAGAAGCTGTCTGAGAAACTGCTCTGTGTTGTGTTAGTTTATCTCACAGAGTTACAGCTTTCCCCTCAAGAAATCGTTCACTAAGACTGTTCTTGTGGAATTTGCAAAGTGATATTTGGAAACCCATAGAGGGCTATGTTGAAAAAGGAAACATCGTAAGATAAAAACTGAAAAGAAGCTTTGTGAGAAATTGCTTTGTGTTCTGTTAATTCGTCTCACAAAGTTACAGCTTTCCCCTCAAGAAGCCTTTCGCTAAGACTGTTCTTGGGGAATTTGCAAAGCGATATTTGGAAACCTATAGAGGGCTAAGGTGAAAAAGGAAATATCTTCCGTTAAAAACTGGAAAGAAGATTTCTGAGAAACTGCTTTGTGTTCTGTTAATGCATCTCACAGGGTTACAGCTTTCCCCTCCAGACACCTTTCGCTAACACTGTTCTTGTGGAATTTGCAAAGTGATATTTGGAAGCCCAGAGAGAACTATGGTGAAAAAGGAAATATCTTCAGTTAAAAAATGAAAAGAAGCTTTCCGAGAAACTGCTTTGTGTTCTGTTAATTCATCTCAAAGAGTTACAGCTTTCCCCTCCAGACACCTTTCGCTAACACTGTAATTGTGAAATTTGCAAAGTGATATTTGGAAGCCCAGAGAGAATTATGGTGAAAAAGGAAATACCTTCAGTTTAAAAATGAAAAGAAGCTTTCCGAGAAACTGCTTTGTGTTCTGTTAATTCATCTCAAAGAGTTACAGCTTTCCCCTCAAGAAGCCTTCCACTAAGACTGTTTTTGAGGAATTTCCAAAGTGATATGTGGAAGCCCATAGAAGGCTATTGTGAAAACGGAAATATCCTAAGATACTAACCGAAAAGAAGCTGTCTAAAAAACTGCTTTGTGTTCTCTTAGTTCATCGCACAGAGCTACAGATTTCCTCTCAAGAAGACGTTCACTAAGACAGTTTTGTGAAATTTGGAAAGTGATATTTGGATACCCATAGTGGACTATGGTGAAAAAGGAAATATCTTCCGTTAAAAACTGGAAAGAACCATTCTGAGAAAATGCGGTGTGTTCTGTTAGTACATATGACCGAGTTACAGCTTTCCTCTCAAGAAGCCTTTCGCTAAGACTGTTCTTGTGGGATTTCCAAAGTGATATTTGGAAGCCCATAGAGGGCTATAGTGAAAAA